>NC_066584.1:47773748-48074998 GCF_024323335.1 Lathyrus oleraceus | reverse complement strand
TCATGGGAGATCCTTGATATGATAGCTTTGAGAGAGTGGACTTTGGCAATATGTTCAATGATGACCCAATGTCCACCAGTATATTGGACATGGCGTCGTCTCTACAATTCATAGATATGTGTAAAGCCAAGTTGTGGTCTCTTCCCTCCTCAGGGAGATCAGCGTCACAAAAGCTCAGGTTGTTACAAGCAGTAATATTTGCAACAATGCTATCGAATTGCTCCAAAGTGACATCGTGATCCACATATGCCACATCCAACACCTTCTGCAGAGCCTCTCGGTGTGGTTCTGAATTTAAGAGTAAGGATAACACAAATATTTTGGATGGCGTTTGTAGAAGTTGGTCTACAACATTGTACTCACTCCTTTTGATGAGCCTTAGCATCTCATCACAGTCTTCTTTCACATTGCCACTCGGGCCAACAGAAGTAGGAGTTTTCAGTACGGAGGAGGGCTTAACAGCAAGTGCCGGATTCGGAGAATTCACAGCGTTCCCAATCGGGCGTTCAATAAAATCAGCATTAATTTGAGGCTTCAGCGGCGCTGAAAACACACGGCCACTACGGGTCAAACAGCTAACATCGGCAATATTCACAACAGAAGAAGAGGGCAAGGACACCTCTTTCCCATTCTCTACTGCTACGGCGTTGTAGCGATAGGGAACCGCTTTTTCAGAAGAGTAAGGCATAGGACCAACAGGCTTAATGATCAGAGCGGGAGAAGCCTTCTGCTTGCTACCATTGTACTTGATGATAACAGGCTCGGGTATCCAGAACACTGGGGAGATCACATTGACCTCAGGCTCATTTTCATCAACACTCCTGTTTTGAAGGATCTCAATGATTCCCTCGTCCAACATTTCCTGAACATCCTTGCGCACCTGGCAACAACCCAATCGGTTAACAGAGCAGACTCGACATCTATCATGGTCATGCTCATAATGACTGTAGTCACATAGCAAACGATGCATCTGGACCAGAGATTTTCGAATATGACTGACATACTTGACTTTGTATTTGCCAGGGCACCCCTGGACCATGTTAACAGATTTCCCATGCTCGGGCAATGGGTTCTTCTTCACATTAGGACCTACGTCCTCAAAACACAGAATTCCACACCTCATAAGGTCCTGAACCTTGGTCTCCAAAGGGTAACAATTCTCCACGCCGTGGCCGGGAGCACCAGAATGGTAAACACAATGTAACTCGGGCTTATACATGATTGGGGGTTAGAAGGTATAGTCGGTGGGTCTCTCGGAGTAATCAGCTTCCTCTCTATCAAAGAGGGATATAACTTTGCGTACGTCATAGGAATAGGATCGAAGGTGATCCTTTTCCTCTCGTAACTTGTATTGGTCTGATTACTGTTTCGAGGCTGGTAGGCCTGCTGTTACGGACAAAGCTGTTGTTGCTGATATTGTTGATTGTCTTTGAAAACAGGTGCTATATGAGCCACCTGGTGCTGGTTACCGGCGGGACGCTCGGTCTTCCTCATCACAGAGGGTCTTCTTGGTCTCTCATGGGAGGTCACAGCATATGCCTCTCCATCTTTCTTCTTTGCAAACGCCCCATAACGTTTGGCAGAAGAGCCTTCTTCTCTGGTTAACCGTCCTTCACGGACCCCTTCTTCTAGACGCGTCCCCATATTTATCATCTCGGTGAAGTCAGAAGGAGCGCTAGCAATCATCCGCTCATAATAAAAAGAACTTAAAGTCTTCAAAAAGATCTTAGTCATCTCTTTCTCTTCTAGCGGAGGTACGATCTGTGCTGCCACCTCTCGCCACCTCTGGGCGTACTCCTTAAATGTTTCTTTATCCTTCTGGGACGTGGCTCTCAATTGATCTCTATCGGGGGCCATATCCACGTTGTACTTGTACTGCTTGACGAAGGCCTCGCCAAGATCATTGAAGGATCGGATTTCGCGCTGTTTAAATCCATGTACCAACGCAAAGCGGCACCGGACAGACTGTCCTGAAAGTAATGGATGAGTAGTTGGTCATTATCGGTTTGAGTTGACATCTTCCTGGCATACATGACCAGGTGGCTGAGAGGACAAATATTTCCTTTGTACTTTTCAAAGTCAGGGACCTTGAATTTCACAGGGATCTTCACATTTGGAACCAAGCAGAGTTCGGCAACAGACTTGCCGAAAAGATCCTTCCCTCTGAGAGTTTTCAATTCCTTGCGAAGCTCAAGAAACTGATCGTTCATAGCATCCATCTTCTCATAAACATCTGGACCCTCAGACGGCTCAGAATGATAGACGGTGTCGTCTACCCTGGGCAAAGTATGCACGACAGGAGGAGGAACAACAAGGACCGGGCTAAATGCCGGCATAGAAGCAAATGCTGGAACAAGACCCTCAAGCATGAAATTGGGAGGCATCCCCCACGGAAACCCGGTTGGCATGGTTGTTGGAACAAAGTGCGTACTGGCAGCGAGCACAGTAGAGGAGACAATCTCAGAGATAACTGTCCTCTAGGGAGGAGTTGAGGGTGTCGGAGAAGACTGGCTCTGGGAAGGCATGAGTGACTCCATTAGGGCAGTCAATCTGGCCACTTCCTCTTTCAGCTCGCGGTTCTCTTGCTCTAAGTGATCCATCAGTCTTGAAATGTTGGCTCTAGTGTAGTACCGGTGAGTCAGCTTGTCTTCAAAATAAATGAAGGACACAGAGTTAGACCACAGGGCAAGGGACCGGAAACAAAACCTGCTTATGCATATGATGCATGCAATGCTTGTGCATATGATTTGTTTTTTATTTCAAAGGAACTTTAGAGTTTTATTTGCAAATTTTGGAAATATTAAGCATTTTATCACATATGGAAATATCTCATCAAATAATATCAGGGAAAAGAAGTGCAGCATCGTCAATCATATACAAGAGAAAAGGAAAATAATTGTCCTATGGATCCCTAGAAACAATCATCTAAAGCTCGGGACACAGGAAGATAAGATGCGCGAAGCCTCTTCACCTCCCTCGCGTAGGCTGCCTCCATATCGGCCTTCTCTTTGGCGAGTCGATCATACCTCCTCTTCCGGAACTTAGAAGACTGAGGAAGTAGAGAAGTCCATACATCATCAGGGCCATCAATAACCTGATGCTCAAGAAACTCAATTAACACATCATTCTCCTTAATCTGCTGAAACAACTCTTCACGTTCACGGATTCAGGCACGTGAACGGTCTTCGTATCTCAACTCCTCTACTCCTTGATTAGGGAGGGTTGAAGGCCCAACCATAATCATAGGTGTAGGTCTCGGATACTCGTAAGGCATGAGATACTCAGACGCACTCTTCCTAACCCAAACAGTGTAAGGCTCCAAAGCGATGCAATTCTTAGGACCCAACTCTTTCCTTCCTTTCCTATGAATCTTGCACCAAGCGCGGACCATCTTAGCTTTCGAGCCTTGGGGATCTTTACCATCCTGAAAGAATACACCCTCTAACAGAATGTTATTGGGTTTATCCTTTAGGGGGAACCCAAGCTGCCGACGTGCCAAAACAGGATTGTAGTTAATACCACCACATGTACCAAGAAGAGGTACGTTGGAGAATTCGCCACAAGAGTCAATAATCTGCACACCATCATACACACGGTTATACCAAGAGATATCATCATTAGTGAGAGACATGAGTCTCATGGACCACCGTAGACATCCCTTGTTCTCCTTGAAAGCAACCGTCTGAGGTAAGTGAGAAATAAACCACTTATACAACAGAGGCAAACAACACACAATGGCACCACCACCCTTCGCATTCCTCATATGCAAAGAGAAATAGGTATCACCCAACAGAGTCGGAACGGGATTAAGAGTAGAGAAGATCCTAATAGCGTTCACATCCACAAACTTGTCGATGTTGGGGAACAACACTAGCCCATAGATGAGAAGTACAAATATGGCCTCAAAGGCGTCCTCACTCATGGCCTTCCCATACATAGTAGCTTGAGCAATGAGGAACTCAGAAGGGAGACCTTGAATTCCACCTTTGGTAGTCATATGAGCACCAACCAGAGATTCATCTATGTGTAACATGTCAGCTATCTCTTGAGAAGTAGGAATACTCTCCAAGCCACTGAACGACAACTGGTCTAGAATAGGTATACCCACAAGGTAAGCATACTCCTCAAGGGTAGGAAAAAGATGGAAATCCGGAAATGTGAAGCAACGGTACAAGGGATCATAAAACTGCACCAATACACTCACCAATCCTTCATCCACCTGAGTAGTCAGAAAAGGAAGAAGCTTCCCAAAACGAGCCTTGAAACCCAAAGGATCTAATACATAGGATGTCAGATTCCTTAACTCTTTCAAATCTGGTTGCCTGAAGCTGTACTTCTTTGTATTCCTTCTTTGTCTTTCCATGTCTGAAAATTTTGCAAATAAACCCCTTAAGTTCCTTAAAAATTTTCTTATTATTTTGATGATATGAATGCAAATGGGTGCGTGAATGCATGAATGCAACAATCACACTCAAGGATCAAGCAAAACACACCAAACAAAGGTCATGGGATGGATCATGTTATCCTTAATATCAATCATCCATTTTGGTGGATTATGGTTTACACCTTATCAACACCCAAGTTCCATTGATATTAAGGATTCATGAACGGATCAACCATGAATCAAGGGTTTGTTGTCAGTCACGAGCATGGAGTTAGGTTAAGAACCGCCCTAAAGGGAGTGTACTAGGGTTTAAACCTGTCAAACATGTTCTACAAGAGGTTCCCATAGTCATCATCCCATCTTTTGGATATTATCGGAGAAACGACTACTCGTATTCCAAAAATATTCTCAAGAGAGACTCTTATGAGTGTAGTATCGCGTAACAATCGTATCAAATCTTACACTTGAACGACCTTCGCACTACATCCTAAGCATAGGTCAAGATGGGTTTGGTAAACTAAGGTCCTTGGCTTCTAAGGTCTATATTGGAAAAGTAATGTCTAACCACAACTTACTTGTGTGACATTATTGATCCCAACATAACCTCCACCAAGTGAATGGACTTGCAAGTCAACTTGCTAAGGAACAACTCCACACAAGTCGACAAGACTATGCCATTCTCCTATCCTAAGTGCACTCGAGTCCGGGTATAGAACTCATCTCACGAAGATCACCAAGCATACAAGGAATTAATATTCAAGCAATTCAATCATTACATACAATATAGTAATCCCAAATTGCACAAAAATATGTCACAAAAAAAAATATACAATACAATACAACAAATATGAAAAATAGGGAAAACCCACTAGGATTCATAAAGTCCCCAGCAGAGTCGCCATTTTTCTGTAGCGGGGTATTCGTTACCATTAGAGATATTGACTAAATCCAAGGTAAATCATACAAGTCGAGTCGCCACCGCACTTCTATTTATCCAAAGGAATGGTTAGAAAGCGAATAAAAACCTAAAAGTTTTATCGAATCAAAAACTAGTAAAAATGTCAAAGATCTGGGTAAGGGGGTTGGTTATACAATGGGAAGGTGTTAGGCACCCAAAGCATCCTAGGTACTCCTAGGGAGCCCTTTTCATACTTGTTGCAAAGGTTATTGTTTTGTGAAATTTTATTTGTGCAAACATGATTGAAGAGATGAGAAGAGAATATACAAGTTTATTTACATTTTGTGTTTGAATGGATGAACCCATTGCCTACGTACCATCTTAAAAAAAGATTAGGATCAAAACCTCGTAGTTCGGGGTAAAAAAATTCAAAAAAAGTTGGTGAATTGATTGGTCCAAAAACCTTAAGGTCTTTTGTTATCAAAGGGAGAAAACTCAACCTAAAACCACAAATCCACCATGTGAGGATAACTTCAACATGCTAGTGAGGGGTTAACCCTATAATAAGCATGGAAGACTCATTGTCCATCACTAAGGATAAAGGTGAGTATCATATCTACCTCAAGGATAATTCAAACATAATAGCTAATGGTTATAAAAAAAGGGTTTGATTAAGAAGGTGGCCATTGAAACCACAAAAAGTATTTGAATGGGTTATATTTACCAATTAAAAGTATTTACAAAAATATGGTTAAAGTGGATTAAAAGGTTCAATTCAGAATAAGTGTTATGAAAAAAAAGTTTTGAAAATCAAAAGCATAAGGCTTAGGTTTCTAATGTTGAAAACAAAAGTTATTGTTTGCACAAAAAGTTTTGGCTTGGGTTAGAATGGGGAGAAAAAAAAAGAAGGGTTAAATTCCTAAACATACAAGAGATAAGGGAAAAGAAAATAAAACCACAGTGGGAGTTCCCCTCTTGAGATCATATTGATGATCCAAGTAGCTCCCATCCTTTGGAATAAGCAGTCACAAACAAATATCTCAAGCCATTAAGCACAGGTAATCGGAATAAACCTCCAGGGGGTATCCCACAAATAAAGTAGAACACCAGGCCATCTCTGCAAGAGTCATGTGAGCCCTCACAAAAAACTCAACAAACAGGTTAGAGAAACAAGATAGGGTAATAAAGAGTTGCCCCCAAATCAAAATGTAACCACATGAATCATGCCATTAAAATTCACAAAAAAGCTCACAAAAAGCAACCAAGGGTAGGAGGCCTAAACCTCTTGTCAAACACATACATTAAAAGGGTATCAAAAAATTTCAGGTTGAAAGTATAAAGTAGTGGAAATAGGGCATACCTGATTGGGGAGGATCGATTGAAATTGAGTTGCACCCGTGAGGTTTGCAGAGCAATTTGAGGGTTTATATGAGAGGGAATTGGTTCTTTACCGATGAGTTCCCTTCAGCCTCTGGAGGTTGCTCTGAACTCTGTTAGCTCTTCTCTCACTTTCTTTTTCCTGCCAGGGTAATAGGAATGGCATCCTTTTGTTTCACTGAAACTCTGAATTTATAACCTGATTTTTGTGGACCTGTGGGCTCAAATGAGAGAGGCCCAAGTCCAAAATTTTTCTGTTGTTATATTTTATTTATTTATTTATTTATTTATTTCTTTTTTCGTTTTCCCTTTTTTTTCTTCATTTTTCTCTTTTTTTTCGTTTTTATTTTTATTTTTTTATATTTTTTTTAGTAAACAAAAGTAAGAGAAACAATGATGTATAATTCAAGCATGCTTGGTGATCTCAAACCAATCACAAGGAGTCCCACCCAAAGGCAAAGGGAACCAAGATGCTCATGATCCTTAAGACTATGCAAATGCAATGTTATGATGCCATGAGGGATCTTAGGGTCAAAATTGGGGTCTTACAGTTAGTAATCAAGAATAAAGCAACTTGCCATTCTTTGGAGAACACTCAACTACTCACCCACAAGTATTGAAAATATAGACCTTTACATCACCATGAGAAGGGCTCAAACTTGGATAAAATCAACAAGTATGCCACTAGCTCTCTTAGGTAGAAAGGAAATAATCTTTTTCACACATTACCATGGGGAGTATGATACTTACAATCTCACTTATAAAAATGACTTGCTTTTAGATTCAGGACAAATTTAGCGCTATGTTAAACAATCGTAATTGGACTTATGTAGAAGTCATAACTATCTGATGCTGGTAAATAATAATATTTGTGTTAATATATGCTAGAGAAATGATATGTAAATAATTCTCGTAAAGCTATGCCACAAAAAAAAATAAAAGAGGATTGATCAAGTACCAAGTCTTAGAGATTGATTCATTACATACATAAATCCATACTTCATGATACTTAGGACAAACTTATGCATCAATCCAAAGTACTTTAAATGATCCATGATCAATTAAGTGGTAGATTTGAAATGATGAAAGTTCATCAAGTACCAATCCACACATCATGAACAAGATGGATACAAATCATCCAATTGATCAAAAGAAAAAGGAAGAGAAAGAGATGATGAAGAAGAAGAGAAGAGGAATCAAACCCAAATTGAATCAAACGCTTGATCAAGTCATCATTAAAATCAATCATCCATTTTGGTGGATTGGGGTTTTCACCCCATCAACATCCAAGATCCGTTAAGTTTGATGAGACTTATGATCAAAACAACCATGATCCAAGGCCAACAGAAGTCAACAAAGGTCAAACAAGCATAAAATGCATCAAAAATATTTTTAAAATGAATTTTAAAAGAGAAATAAAAGAGAAAATCCATAAAGCCCTTCAAAACACCAAATAAATGGCCAAGAAAATTATGGAAGGTTGAAAATAAAATAAGAGACATAAAGTGAGTTTTTCAGAAATTTTAAATGTTTAAAAGTATTTTTAAACCAATTAAAACAAAGGAGAAAAGAGAAAATTCAAGAAAAATAGAAAATCAAGAAAATAAAATATGAAAAAATAAAAAACAGATGAATAAAAATAAAAGAATATTTTAGAAATTATTTTGGGACTTTTTGAATGAAAAATGAATTTACTATGAATTTTAAAAGAAAAAACAATTTAAAATGAAAATAGAAAAACAAATAAAATCAGAAAAAACACGAAACGCTTGATCTGGCCTCATTAATTGACGTGGTAGATCCAACAATCCTCAAGTCAAGACGCACGATGAAAATTAGCAAAAATGAAACACGAGATCTAATTCAAAATGGACCAATAAAAACATTTTAAATTACCAACATATAAGCAAACTCAGATGACCTGAGATAACTCCGGTCATCTTCCTCGATGATCCCTCACTGGAGTTTCATCATTTTGCAAATTGAGAGCATGAGACTACCACCAATGTGATTGGCTCCTCAACACGAATTCAACCTCATGCTCAAAATTCATTTATCTAAACAGAGCATGGAGAATTTCAAATAAGTTTTAGAAGCAAGCAAGCCACGAAAAAATTAAATTAAATTATGAACACGATCCATCAACACCAGATAAGTTAGGGGAAAACATCAGAGAGTGAAGAACTACATTGTGGCAACTTGTTTGAGTTCAAATGATGCTCAGAACTATCTTGTTCAAATGGTGATCAGAAGTTGATGAAGGTCGATCTGGTCAGAGCACTTCAAAAGGTCTTAGATCCTGGAAACGATTGCAGAAACTTCAGAGAAGATCGAAGGTGCTAATGGAATCAAGAAAGTGGATTAAAATAAGCTGGAATTCAAAACACGATAGCTCAATTTTCTGGAAAAATTTCAGAGTGAAGTAGGGGTTCTTTGGCTCTCAAAAGCTTGTGAATGAAACATGCATGTTGTTCTATTTACAAGGAAGTGATTGGTGATCTCATACGTTCCAAATGATGCTCAATTCATGCAAAATGAATTTGATTAGAATGTGTGGAAATTGTGACTTGCAATCCATCAAAACTTAGCCAAATCATGCGTTTTAAGAGTCAATTAACTTTTGGATACTTGATTAAACATGTTTAGGTCCAAAACGCATGGTAATTTGGCTTGTAATTGAGAATATTGAAGTTCAAAATTTGGATCATGGTGATTTCTCTAGTTCCAAGTCACCGTGTTCAACCCAATAGGGCATCTTGCTCAAGAGGCTTTTTGATCTCATTCTTATTTCATTTTGTTGACATCGTATCAAAGATCACAATGTTCTAAGGAAGGTTGCATTTGGATGCTTGAGCACAAATTTGTGACATGTTGAAGTTGGCACGAAAAATCTGGTAATGTAACTTAAAAAATTCTAAGTACCAAATGGTTGAAAATGACTTGTAATGTTTCAAAGAATTCCATGATCTTCTAAGTATAATTTGACTTTGATCCTTGAAGCAAACTTGTAGAGGAAATCACAAATGATATTGTGAAAAAAGAATCAGCTTCAAATGTTGAAATTTGAATAAGTTATAATCCTTGAAAATTGAGAAAAAAGTCACTTGAAAATAAGTCAAATTTCACTAAGTCCACAAATGACCTAAAATGACTTCAAACTTTTAATGATCCTTCAAGCATAATTGGCTATTTTCATGTAAAGAGAAGTAGTAGAGGATAATGATAAGATTTATATGCAAAAATAATCATTCAAAAATATTGATAATTGAAAGAGTTGTGATCCTTTGAACTTTGACTTCAAATGTTGACTTTTTGGTCAAACCTCTTGGAATAAACTTGTGCGCTTGGACTTTCCTTGCATTTCAAAGTACATGGATGATCATATGAACTCAAAATAAGGTGTCCTTGAATGTCTATTGATTGAATTTTTCAAAGTTTGAGGTAACTTGTTGAAGAAGGCATGGAAATAAACACATGAACCTTTGACCTTCTTTTGAGAAATAAGCAACAAAGCTTTGAGATACTCTTGATCCAAATGAGATTGAAGAATGTTTGAGGAACTTAGTGTAGATGTTTGATTGGCTGCATTTTATGGTAAAACACTAACTGGACTCTAATGTCTCGACTGATGTCGTGACATGCTGTGGAGATGTTTGATTGACTGCATTATGTGTTAGATCATCTAACTGTACTCTGATGTCTTGGCTGATGTCATGACATTCTGAGTAGTATACTGCAGGTTTAGCTAATACAAGATTTATTGAATGTCAAACTGGATGTTATGACATTCATCCCTGTCAGCAGATACTGAGGAATAGAACAGTTGGTGTTCTGCTATAACTCAGTATTTATTTTCAGTCTGTTTATCAAGAAAATAACAGACCTGGCATAAGGCCTACTGTCTGAATGTCAAACTGGATGTTATGACATTCATCAGCGACAACATATACTGAATAATAGGCAGGTTGATTTTCTGCTTCAGTTCAGTATGTATCTCAGTCTGTTTATCAAGAGAATAACAGACCTGGCATAAGGCCGTTGTGTAAATGTCAAACTGGATGTTTTGACATTTATTATTGTAAGTTGATATTGAAGTATAGACAGATTGGTCTGCTACAGTACAACATTTAGCACAGTCTGTTTTCAGGAAAATAACAGACTTAGCATATGGTCTATGTTCTGGACGTCAAACTGAATGTTGTGACATTCATTCCTGACAGCATATGCTATTTGTGGAGGTCTTGTGACATTTATTCCTGACAGCATATGTTATTTGTGGAGGTCTTGAAGACTCAATTAGAATAAACAGTTTCTAAATATGGAGATATTTTAGGAACTAAATATGGAGATATTTTAGGAACTAAATATGGAGATATTTTAGGAACTAAATATGGAGATATTTTAGGAACTAAAAGATTGAAGACCTTGATTGTAGCAGAAACCTTCTGCTGGCTTTGTAACAGCAAAGAAGAAGTTTGCTGCGATTTCTGAAGGCCCAAATCCAGTTGGGTGATTAGGTTATAAATAGCAAATTGTAACCTAATTTTTGTAAGCCTCTTAGAATGAAAAATTAGGGGTATGTGTAAGGTAAACCTCCCAACCTGTGGGAAGGTTACCATGTGTTTCTCAGTGTTCCAAAACTGAGAGTATTTGTGACTCAAAGCCTGTAGGCAAGAGTTATTATGTTCTTGAACGAAGTTGTGAAGCAAGTTCAAGTTGTTTAAACATTACAGTGTAATTATAGTGATAGGAATGGAAACTGGAGGTTTCTATCTAGGAGTTCATAGGTATAGATTGCATTGGGTAGGGATTAAGTGAAGAGTTGTAAACGGGGGAGTTTAACTCTGAATTAATACTGTTGATAGTGGATCTTCTTCCTGGCTTGGTATGCCCCCAGACGTAGGTGAGTTACACCGAACTGGGTTAACAATTGCTTGTGTTTTTACCTTCTGCGCACTATATTTTGTCTGTTATAACTCAGTCTGGTTTTAGTCTGTTTATGAAGGGAATAACAGATATGACACATAGCCTGCAGTCTGAATGTAAAACAGAATGTTATGACATTCATCATTGACTGCTGATATTGATGGACTGGTTGGTATGTTACAGCTCACTCATCTGTAATGTTGGGACAGGTGATGTTCAAACCAATGTTGAGACATCATGCTGATAACTGGTCAGGATAAATAAACATAAGGGCTATGTTTGATCTCTACTGTGTGTTTGCACTAGATGGACAGAACTGGATGTTCTTCTTTCCATGGTGGTATATTAGCAGATGTTGTAACATCTGTGAATGTGTGCATATGAGTACTGGATCATAATTTATATAACTATCTTGTTGTATTTGCAACAATGTTAGATCAGATGTCATGATATGGAGTAGAACATCTGAACTCTGACTACACCAGAATTTCACTTAGAGATCATGTTTTGAGAGATATCCCCTTGAGGATCAATGGTTGAACATACTTTGCTGAGGAATCAAAGAAAACCTAGCTAAGGAACCATGCTTGATGATCTTGATGAAAAACCCTACCTTGCACAATAAACTTAAAGAAAACAAAACATATTTTTTCTATTTTTGATTAGTGGTTAGATAAGAAATGACCATATATACACAAAGATA
Organism: Lathyrus oleraceus; assembly: GCF_024323335.1. Lineage (NCBI taxonomy): Eukaryota > Viridiplantae > Streptophyta > Magnoliopsida > Fabales > Fabaceae > Lathyrus > Lathyrus oleraceus. Next base: position 48,062,710 of record NC_066584.1, on the reverse strand, counting down.
AACACTAACAAAGAGGTTCTTGATGATCCATGCAAAAGGAAAACCCCAAAGATAAAAGGGAAAGGACAAATATGTGATCTTGTTTGTATGCAAGGATGCAAATGATATGTGGAATCTTAGGGTTAAAAATTAGGGTATGACAAGTAAGAAGAAATTCACCTACTCTGAGTGTTCTCAATGTGACAAAATTCCCCAAGGTATTTTTGACTCTCTTATACTTACTGCTTGTTTTTGTTGCTTCATTTATTTCCCTTTGTTGAATGTTGTTGTTGATTTGGTAGTGTGTAGGCCAGGTAGCTGAACAACTTATAGTTTCAGTGAGAAAATATGAGTAATTATTATGATGTATAAGCTCTTAGTGTAGGTTAGGAGGAATTTATGCAGCATAATAGTAGTGTAATGGTTGATGATAATGAACAATAGGTAATGGCTTATATATGGTGGTTCATACGTGTGAAAACATTTCCAGGTGTGTGTGAGTTTTTTATCAATTGGAGGGAAAATGTGATGGTGAATTAGTGTTAATTTGAGATGAATTTTTATGGAATTTGAGTGTGATCCGTGTCAAACAACTGATTTAAGGGTTAAGATTAAGTTTGAAATGTTGAAGAGGGGCTTAGATTGAGTTTGAATGAGTTTGTTATATGAAATGAAAATGGAATTTTATACTTGTTTAAAATTGTTAATTTGGTGTTAATTTGGAAATTTGTTATCATACGTGTGAATTATGGTCCCCTTTTGTGATATGTGTGAAGGTGTGCATGAAATTGATGATTGCTGCTAACGGGAATATTTTCATTCTCTCCTTTTGTCTTATGTGCACATGTGATAGGGCAATGGTTGGATTGAAGAAGAAGCTTGGCTTGGTGATAGATTTTTGGGTTGAGAAGCTTGAACATGATGTTGGACAAGGCATGAATATGGTGGAAACAAAGGCTTGAATGCAAGGCTCGACTAGGCTTGAAGAATAAAGTCCCTCATTTTCCTCTTGTTTATTTTTTGTGTAATGTTATGTACTTAACGATTATAGAATAAAAATGTAAAAATGCTTGTATTTTGATACTTTTTGAATAAAGCACATTCATACCTTCCTCTTCTTCTCAATTTCATGTACTATATTGTGACTAAAAAATGCAAGTAAAACTATATACTATTGTAAAGTGTGAATCATCTATTACTTTACTAATCTTGTACCCTGTAACACCCCAAAATTTGCCCTCCTCATTCATGCATTCATTTAGCATTTCATATTGCATTTCATCATGTCAATCAGAATTAGATCCAAAAAAAAAAAAAAAACGAAAAAAAAAAAGGAGATTAAATAATTTTTTACAAAAAAAAATAATAAATTTTTTTTATTAATTAATTAATTAATTAATTAATTAAATAAATAATTAAATTAAATTAATAAAATATAATAAAAAAAATTTTTGGACTTGGGTCTCTCTCATTTGAGCCCACAAAACCATGAAATTCAGTCTATAAATACCAAGGCTTCACTTGAGAGAACACAGAACAAAGGGGGATTTTGAAGAGAAGCAAAATACACTGAGGTTTCCTTGGAACAAAACCCTGAGGAAAAAGATAGTGAGAGAAGACCTAACGGAGTTCAGAGCAGCCTCCAAACCCCGAAGGGAACTCAACTACACAGAATCACCTCTGCCTCACATAAACCCTGAAGATTGTTTTGTAAACCTCACGGGTGCAACTCAATTTCAATCAAGCTCTCCAATCAGATTTGCCATTATTCCCATTACCTTTGCCCAATGGGTTTAATATGTATATGAATGTATAAACAATGCCTTGAATGTTTAACCGTTTAATTTTTGAGTGTATGCCACAGGGTTTGAGGTTTCTGAAACCATACTGTTATTCATGAAAAAAATGCTTATGATGTTTCACTAACCCTTTTGTTGAATTTTTGTGAGGGCTCACATGACTTTTGCAGGGATAACTTGCGTGGTTTCCCACTTTATTTGTGGGATAACCCCTGGAGGTTCATTCCGATTACCTGTACTGACTCACTTTTCTTTGATGGCATTAGCTTGGAAGGATCTCAGGGTTTCCCATTCCTCTAATTGCTGTTACTTCGGATCTTTATCCGCGTGGTACTTTTACATTTTTCCCGCATTTTACTGCTTTCCTAGCTGGAAGACCTCGATAGGAGGCAACGTTTGAGCCCCTTGGTGGCATTTTACTTTGAGATACATGTTTTGTGTTTTGTATTCATATCCCTGCAGGTAGCGCGGTTCCTTCGTCAAGGACTGCCTTTTTTCCCTCGAGCATCCCAAACCCTAAAACCCAAAGCAACACGCTAACTCCTTCTACTACAGGCGAGTAAGTCTCCAAAGGTCGAGCATCCGGTAGATTGCGTAGTAACGTTGTTCGCCCAAAACCCAATCCATAACCCCGTAGTTAGCCGAACTACGTTTTGCTCTGATTCTCAGGCCAGATGAGATACGTAGGCATAAGACGCGATGTCTTAGCGAGCACACATCCCCCCGACCCATAGGTCAGCCGAGCTACGAAGACTCTGATTCTCATATTCAGATGAGATACGTATGCAGTGGATGCGACATCCGCGCGAGTCATTTTCATTTAACCCTTTTTTTGGTAAACAGCACAAGATAAACCCACACCCTTTAGACAAGAACTACAAAAGTGGATCCCGTAGAGTACTACGGATGCGTAGGGGTGCTAATACCTTCCCTTCGCATAACCGACTCCCGAACCCAAGATTTGGTTGCGAGACCCCGTCTTGTCCTTTCCTTTTTCAGGTTTACTTCGAGCGTTTCCTTTCCCTCCTTTGGGATGAATAACGCACGGTGGCGACTCTTCTGTCTTTTTCTTTCGCCGGTTGTTTTTTTTTCGCACTGTATTTTTCAGGTTGCGACAGCTGGCGACTCTGCTGGGGACCCGGTTTCCCTAAGCGAGTCCCTCCTAGCTTTTGTAGTTTGTTTATTGGGTGTTCATGCTTTTGTACGGTTATTTATTTACCTGTTTTACCTTATTGCATTGTGTACATATCATTGCTTTATCTGTTGGCTGGCTATGGCTGCTTGGTGATCTTTGTGAGATGAGTTCTATACCCGAACTCAAGTGCACTTAGGATAGGAGAATGGCATAGTCCTGTCGACTTGTGTGGAGTTATTCCTTAGCGAGTTGACTTGCAAGCCCATTCACTTGGTGGAGGTCATGTTGAGATCAATAATGTCACATAAGTAAGTTGTGGTTAGACATTACTTGTTCCAATATAGACCTTAGAAGCCGAGGACCTTAGTTTACCAAACCCATCTTGGCCTATTCGTAGGACGTAGTGCGAAAGTCGTTCAAGTGTAAGATTTGATACGATTGTTACGCGATACTACACTCATAAGAGTCTCTCTTGAGAATATTGTTGGAATACGAGTAGTCGTTCCTCTGATAATATCCGAAAGATGGGATTATGACTATGGGAACCTTTTGTAGAACATGTTTGGCAGGTTTAAACCTTAGTACACTCCTTTTGGGTGGTTCTTAACCTAAACTCCATGCTCGTGACTTGCAACAAACCCTTGATTCATGGTTAATCCGATCAGGTATCCTTAATATCAATGGAACTCGGGTGTTGATAAGATGTAAACCATAATCCACCAAAATGGGTGGTTGATATTAAGGATAACATGATCCATCCCATGACCTTTGTTTGGTGTGCTCTTAATTTCTCTCCAGACAGTGCAACCTGACAGATGTTCAAGCAGATACATCAATTCTGATTGACATGCCTTTGCATTGCATAACATCATCTGCATATTTGCATCCAACATCTCATGCTTATTCATTTGTAGGGTATTCCCTTTCAAAACGGGGGTGCCTTAAAACTGAACAAGCAGTGCATCGCATACCATGCATATTAACCCTTGTCTGTTTTGCAGGTGTCACCGCAGTGTCTAATGTTTGTTCCCTGTATCAGGCAGTTATTGGTCCCAAGCGAGTCCACAGGTACCCGACAAAGGAAAATCGTCCACAACTAGCGATGGACCAAGTACAGAAAGAGTTGGCTGATATGCATGAAAGGATGGATCAGTTCATGACATTGATAACTGGTATGGCAGCAGGCCAAGAAAAGCTGAGGGAATTGGTTGAGCAACCGAGGCCCAATCCAGATTTGGAGATACCAAATGCTGAGGGAAACCCTGGTAACCCTGGGAACGCTGATAACCCTGTGAGCACTGGTAACGCGGGTAACGCAAATGCTGATGGAAACCCGGGTAATGTTGGCAACACAGAGAATGTTGGAAATGATATTGGCGGAAGGTACAATGTGAATCAAGGAATTCGGATTAACGGGCACCCCGTTACTGAAGATTATCAGTGTGATCAATTTTCTTTGCACGACGAGGCCCTCGAGACCACTCGCCGTATGGATGAGCTGGCTGAGAAGCTCAAATCTTTGGAGTCTCAAAATTCCTTAGACTTTGATGTCACAAATCTTGGTCTGGTTCAGGGAGTAAGGATTCCTCACAAGTTCAAACCCCCTACTTTTGAGAAATACAACGGGGCTTCTTGCCCACGCACTCATCTCCAATCTTATTTGGGAAGGTTGGGAGCTCACACGGAAGATGAAAAGCTGTGGATGTACTATTTTGAAGACAGTCTAACTGGAGCTTCTCGTGAATGGTATTCTCATTTGTCTCGTACTACCATCAAGAGCTGGAAAGACTTGGCAGAGGCTTTTATCAAGCAATATCAATACAACTTGGACATGGCTCCAAATCGGACCTTGTTGCAAGGTATGTCTCAGACTGCCAAGGAAACCTTTAGAGAGTATGCTCAGCGTTGGAGACAGATTGCTACGTCTGTCCAACCCCCTATGTCTGAAAGGGAGATGGCGGACATGTTCATGAACACTCTTCAAGGCAATTATATTGAGAGATTGGCTGCTTGCCCGTCAATCAGCTTTGTAGAGATACTAATTGCTGGAGAAAGAATCGAGAGTCTGTTGAAGATGGGCCGAATTCAAGACAATAGTGCTTCCAACTCATCAGGTCCCAAGAGACCGTTTGCTGGTAACGGTCAACGAAGAAAAGAAGGCGAGACAAGCGCTGTGTATACCGACAGAGGCAGGGGTAGAGGACGCCCTAATTATTATCAAGATCAAGTGGTCGCAGTCACTATTCCAACACCTGTTCCTCAACCGCAATGTCATCCGCAACAACAACCCAGGTACAACAATCAACAACAAGGAGGTAATCCGGGTCAGCAGAGACACTATCAACAACGTCCAAGGCAAACGGACCGGGTCATCGAGCCAATCCCAATGCCTTATTCAGTATTACTTCCCAAGCTGATTGACATGAATCTGGTTACGTTGAGAACTCTGGCTCCACCAATCGATCCCAATAATTTGCCTAGAGGTTATGATGTCAACGCCAGATGTGCTTTTCACTCCAACGCACCTGGCCATACTACAGATAATTGCAAGGCTCTCCAGTTAAAGGTACAAGATTTGAGAGATGCCCAGGCTATCAATTTTTCTCTGGTGCCTAATGTTATCCAGAACCCGATGCCGGCTCACGGCGGGCAGGGGATTAATGCTGTCGAAGTGGTTGAAGCTGGTAATGCCCAAGGCTGGGGCAAATTTGTGGAGCCAGTCATCAAAGAAGACAAGTTTAGATTGGGGTATGCTCCGGGATCTCAGAAGAATGAAACCGGTACTCTCTCCAGCGGGGGTTTGGTTTCTCCCCACATCGTCAATGCTGCAGATGAAGACAAGGCTGACAGTGACTGTGACTTAGATAGTTGGATTCGCCCGTGTGTCCCGGGAGAAAAGCTCGACAATTGGTTGTCTGAAAAAACCGTCCGGGTTACTCTACTGAAAGAGTGATTTTTATTGTTTTCCTTTATTACATGCATAATAAAGTCTTACACTTTGCCCAAGGTGTAACGGCTCATTTGTAGGGCCATCCATTTAGTTACGTTTCGCAATTATTTTTATCATCAATAAAGGACGGCTTTTGCAAACAATTTTGTGTTCTCTTTCTTTCAGTTTTTTTACTTTTTACAAAAAAAATGGCAATGTTTCTTTTTTCGTTTTTCCTTTCTTTCAAAAAAAAAAATCTCTCATTCTAAGGTAAAGCATGATCCTCCATCATGCAGAGCCGACCACTCGGATCTCACTGCTAACGACACTGCTATGGCCAAGTATGACTTCGACAATCCTATCTATCAAGCCGAAGAAGGGGCTGAGGAAGATTGTGAATTGCCTGAAGGGTTAGCCAGATTGTTGAAACAGGAGGACCGAGCTATTACACCTTATCAGGAGGTGGTTGAGACCATCAAAGTTGGTATCGAGGACGACAAGAAAAAGATCAAGATCGGGGCCAGTCTATAGGCCGAGAGGAAAGACCGTTGATCATGTACTTGACTGTGTTAGAAAGGTCAATGGGTTGTGTGCTCGGTCAACATGACGAGTCAGGTCGAAAAGAGCATGCAATATACTACCTTAGCAAAAGTTTACCGACTGTGAACAAAGATACTCATTGCTCGAGAAAACTTGCCGCGCTTTGGCATGGGCTGCTCGCCGACTAAGACAGTATATGTTGACTCACACGACTCTATTGATATCAAAAATGGATTCAGTCAAGTATATTTTTGAAAAGCCAGCACTTACCGGAAAAGTTATTAGGTGACAAATGATACTGACAGAGTATGACGTCCAATACACTTCACAAAAAGCGATCAAGGGAAGTGTCTTGTCAGACTATCTTGCAGAGCAACCGATTGATGATTACCAACCTATGAGGTTTGACTTTCCTGATGAGGACATCATGTTTCTCAAATCGAAAGATTGAGAGGAACCACTCCCGGAGGAGGGGCCTGACCCTGAATCCAAATGGGTTATGATGTTTGATGGGGGCGGTCCACGTCAATGGTCGCGGAGTTGGTATAGTGTTGATCACACCGGAAGGGGGTTCATATGCCATTTGGTGCCAGAATAACTTTTCCCTGCACCAACAATGAAGCCGAATACGAAGCTTGTATCCTAAGACTTGAGGAAGCCGTCAACATACAGATTAAATCCCTGGATGTATACGGGGACTCAGCTTTGGTCATCAATCAAACCAACGGGAAATGGTGCCATGCTGGAACTACGTACCCAGAATTGACGTATCTCGGTCAGAGACGAATGAAGAAAGCATTTGGTCAGAAAGTGCGCTCTCAGGAGTATCGAGTCGGTGAATTGGTACTCAAAAGATTTCTTCCTCCCAACACAGATCACAGGGGCAAATGGACACCGAACTATGAGGGTCCGTACGTGGTTAAAAGGATTTTCTATGGCGGAGCTTTGACGCTAACAACCATGGAGGGCGAAGGATTCCCGTCCCCTATTAACTCAGACGCAGTTAAAAAAAAATACTTCGCATAAAATAGACCCGCTGGACAGTAAAAAGAATAGTCCAGGCAACAAAGGGGCATCCCGACGAACCAAAAAAAGAATAAAGAGGTTCGGGCAAAAATTAGGGATATAAAAAAGAGTACACCCGGTGAGTCGAAAACCCAAAAGGGCGGCTCAGGCAAAAATGGGTATCCCGGTGGATTGAAAACCCGAAAAGGGGGCGATCCAGGCAAAAGTTAGGGAATAAGCGAATGACTGTGATCTGAGTTCATCAGTGTTATATCACCGTTTCATTCAATCCGGCAATCTTCGAAGGTTAAAGATCGACTAATCATCCACTTCAGAAAGCAAGATGAGCAGAGCGTCTTGAGGACATACGAACCATAGCAGAGTCGAAACTCAGTGGGACCCCGTTTCCACATTGCCATTAGGATAGTTCTCTTTTTTATAGCGATCACCTCTTTTCAGGGATCAACTTCCTGATACCCTCGCCTATTCCTGGCACAAATTTTCTCCCCATTAAGAGTCGAATAATTCAGTTAAAGAGCCTCGTTATTTTTCATTTATCAGTTTGTTTGCAAAAATGTCTGAATTTTTGATAAAACATATTGCATATGAACATAATGGTGGCTTTTGCAAATGATTTGCACAGGAAAACATTTAAATTTGCTTTGAATGTGCTTAATCCCGAACGGTGAATTCAAACCGAGTAATTCCCCCGAGGCATACGTGTATTTTTGGTTGCAGGTCACAGGAACCGGATGCCAAGTCATGAATCCTCATCCCCAAGCGGTTGACAAAGTCTCTCCTCAGCAGAGCATGTTCCCCAACAGAGTTGACAGTATCCAGACTGTCTATCCCTAGTAGAGTTGACAGTATTCAGACTATATATCCCTAGCGGAGTTGACAGTGTCAGACTGTATCTTCCTAGCAACAGCGGAGTGGTTGCATACCCAACGGACAAGAGGGTGGTGTTCCCAGTGTTCATCTCATCCCCAGCATTATTTCTAACAGATTTGTTCTAATCCCCAGCTAGAGGACGATTAGCAAGTTCATATCCCCAGCAAAGGTCGTTTCCTACGACATTTCCCCAAGAAGTGTTTTCCCCACAGACTCTCTTCACAGAGCCTCGCCGAACCAAGTTTCCATAGTTGATACTCCCCCCGCAAGGTCGACTTTTCAAGCAGCCAATTTATTTTTGGTGGCTCATTGGTCCCGGAAGACGGATCATTCCCCATAGAGCATTCAAGGATTGATACAGCGATCTGTTCCCTACCGGAGTTTGCTTCCCCTAGCAGATTTCTTTTTTCTTTTACACCATGCATAGCATTTGCATTCGCATGCATATCATATTAAGCATACACATAAGCTGATAAACAGGTTCTTCCAAGCAGACTGAAGAATTACTGTACAACCAAGGTCTTGAGATCCAGCCAGAGGATCAAGCGTGAGTGATCCAGCCTGAGGGTCATTTTGAAGATTCAGCCTGATAATCGTTTTCCCGTGATCCAGCATGAGGGTCACTTTTTGAAGATTCAGCCTGAGAATCGTTTTCCCGTGATTCAGCATGAGGGTCCTTTTTGAAGATTCAGCCTGAGAATCGTTTTCCCAAGAGTCAGCCTGAGGCTCAATTTGAAGATTCCCTAGTGAAGTCGCCTACAAGCTTTATTTCCCCAGCAAGTCAAATTGAGGAGTCGTTACAACATGTTCTAGCCCGAAGAATATGTACGAAGCCCAAAAGTGGAATATGCTCGAAGCTGCATATCTAATATGAAGGTTGGGTGTAGATTTCAAAAGAGGGTCAACCAGCGCATGCCTCAGATGCGGGATCCTAATGATGGGAATTTATCATCGAAACACTCCAAATCTAGCCAGAAGATCGAAGTCAGGTCTAGCCCGAAGACCGAAAATGGATTCAGCCAGAGAATCAAAGGAAATAGATTCAGCCAGAGAATCGAAACAAAGGAGATCTAGCCAGAAGATCAAAGAAGATCTAGCTAGAAGATCGAAGTCAGGTCTAGCCCGAAGACCGGAAATAGATTCAGCCAGAGAATCGAAACAATTCAGATCTAGCCAGAAGATCGAAGTAGATTCAGCCAGAGAATCAAAGGAAATAGATTCAGCCAGAGAATCGAAACAAAGGAGATCTAGCCAGAAGATCGAAGAAGATCTAGCCAGAAGATCAAAGTCGGTCTAGCCCGAAGACCGGAAATAGATTCATCCAGAGAATCGAAACAATTCAGATCTAGCCAGAAGATCGAAGTAGATTCAGCCAAAGAATCAAAGGAAATAGATTCAGCCAGAGAATCGAAACGAAGGAGATTCAGCCAGAGAATCGAATCGAAGAAGATCTAGCCAGAAGATCAAAATCGTATCCAGCCCGAGGATCAAAATTAATATCCAACCAGAGGACTAAATTGAGTATAGGTTCAGCCAGAGGATCGAAACTCCAGATTAAGCCAGAGGATCGGAAGAAAAATAAATAGCACGGTGTATTTCCGCGTTTTTGTGGTATTCTCGAAGCACAAATTTTCGGTCTGTCTTTGGTATTCAATCACAGCTCACCCCGTTTGTCTGATAAGCTGTTCGCTTTCATCCTACTCGGGTTAGCTGATGATTGAATAGGGGCAGCTGTAACACCCCAAAATTTGCCCTCCTCATTCATGCATTCATTTAGCATTTCATATTGCATTTCATCATGTCAATCAGAATTAGATCCAAAAAAAAAAAAAAACAAACGAAAAAAAAAAAAAAAACGAAAAAAAAGGAGATTAAATAATTTTTTACAAAAAAAAAATAATAAATTTTTTTTATTAATTAATTAATTAAATAAATAATTAAATAAATAAAATATAATAAAAAAATTTTTTGGACTTGGGTCTCTCTCATTTGAGCCCACAAAACCATGAAATTCAGTCTATAAATACCAAGGCTTCACTTGAGAGAACACAGAATAAAGGGGGATTTTGAAGAGAAGCAAAATACACTGAGGTTTCCTTGGAACAAAACCCTGAGGAAAAAGATAGTGAGAGAAGACCTAACGGAGTTCAGAGCAGCCTCCAAACCCCGAAGGGAACTCAACTACATAGAATCACCTCTGCCTCACATAAACCCTGAAGATTGTTTTGTAAACCTCACGGGTGCAACTCAATTTCAATCAAGCTCTCCAATCAGGTTTGCCATTATTCCCATTACCTTTGCCCAATGGGTTTAATATGTATATGAATGTATAAACAATGCCTTGAATGTTTAACCGTTTAATTTTTGAGTGTATGCCACAGGGTTTGAGGTTTCTGAAACCATACTGTTATTCATGAAAAAAATGCTTATGATGTTTCACTAACCCTTTTGTTGAATTTTTGTGAGGGCTCACATGACTTTTGCAGGGATAACTTGCGTGGTTTCCCACTTTATTTGTGGGATAACCCCTGGAGGTTCATTCCGATTACCTGTACTGGCTCACTTTTCTTTGATGGCATTAGCTTGGAAGGATCTCAGGGTTTCCCATTCCTCTAATTGCTGTTACTTCGGATCTTTATCCGCGTGGTACTTTTACATTTTTCCCGCATTTTACTGTTTTCCTAGCTGGAAGACCTCGATAGGAGGCAACGTTTGAGCCCCTTGGTGGCATTTTACTTTGAGATACATGTTTTGTGTTTTGTATTCATATCCCTGCAGGTAGCGCGGTTCCTTCGTCAAGGACTGCCTTTTTTCCCTCGAGCATCCCAAACCCTAAAACCCAAAGCAACACGCTAACTCCTTCTACTACAGGCGAGTAAGTCTCCAAAGGTCGAGCATCCGGTAGATTGCGTAGTAACGTTGTTCGCCCAAAACCCAATCCATAACCCCATAGTTAGCCGAACTACGTTTTGCTCTGATTCTCAGGCCAGATGAGATACGTAGGCATAAGACGCGATGTCTTAGCGAGCACACATCCCCCCGACCCATAGGTGTCGCATCACGCGAAAAACCGGCGGGAAGAAAGAAACAACAGAGCCGCCACCGTGCGTTATTTATCCCAAAAGAGGGAAAGGAAACGCTCAGAGTAAACCTAGGAAAGAACATGGTCTCGCGACCAAAGAGGATGGGTTCGGGAGTCGGTTATGCGAAGGGAAGGTATTAGCACCCCTACGCATCCGTCGTACTCGACGGGATCCACGCACAAAAGGAAGAGAAATGGTTACTGAAAACACTGCTCACCCACACACACACTGGCTGAAAGAGACACAAGAAAACAGACAAGAAACTGACTCGGCAGGATATCGTATCCTGGGCCTACTTAGTCTATCAGACATAGACATCAGAGTCGAAGTAGTTCGGACTGGGGAAACGACACATGCTCGCTAGGATATCGCATCCTATGCATACGTATCTTCTCGGACGAGAGAAGAATCAGAGCATTCGTAGCTCGGCTGACACGCACACAAACACAAACAAGACACAGGCAAACGTGGAGCCCGAATGCCAATCACTGGACTTACATCAGCATCCGAACCAAAACACACACACACTGGAACCCAAATGCCACTCAATGGACTTACATCAGCTTCCAAGCACACAACAACACAACAAGTTAATAGGGAGTCGGGGACTCGAGCCTATAACTGTCAGACACACACAAAAGAAAAGAAAAGGCGCCCGGAGAGATCAGCTCAATCTCCTGCCTACATACTTCATCTGGTATGAAGATCAGGGCGATGTAGTTCCCCTACGCAGGGACAAAGGACCTAGCCTAACCAGATAACAGAGGGAGACACAACTCTAGGGAGACTACGACTCGAGCCTAGATGTTGTCATGCAAAGTCAACCCTAAGTTAAGGTTTCTAGCTAACAGACACAGGAAAAAGAAGGATCTCGATTGCAACTAGGGCAAGAGAAAGGGGATATCTCAATCACAACAGGGGTGAGAGAAAAGAATTAGTGTTAGTTGTTAGTCAAACTCGACAAGACATTGCATCTCGTGCCTACGTATCTCATCTGAACATGAGAATCAGAGTTGCCGTAGTTCGGCCAAACTATTACTGTTGGTTTGTGTTTTTTAAGTGGACAACGTCACTGCACAATCTACCTGATGCTCGACCTTTGGAGACTTACTCATCTGTAGTAGAAGGAGTTAACGTATCCTTAAGAGGGGATGATGTTTGTTTGTGTTTTAAGAAGGCTCAGGCAAGAAAGGAAGTCCTATACGAAGGAACCGTGCTACCTTAATTGACATGCAAACGAGACTACGCGGAGTCTAACAAACCTAGGGGATACAATCACACCACACAAACACATACAGCATAAAATAAACACACCAACAAGGGGGCTCAAACATGGGTTAGGTTTTAGTCGAGGGGTCATATCAACCTCAACAAACAAACCTCTGGAATGGGGTGAAGGGTGCTCTTAACCTTGCCATTGAGGGGCTAAGGTGAAGCAGATGAAAGGAGATGAGGGGTGTGCCTCATTGCTCTTATCCCTGGCCAGGGAGAGCATTTGACAAGAATGTGTGGGTTCAGAAAGTGGGAACCCTTCTACACATTTGAAACTGACTCAACTGTACAGTTGTACAAGATCTTGGGTTTGTATCTGCAATGCATCAACATAGTGGTGTGAGCAAAGCAGAAGACACACAGAATAGCAGGGGATAGGTTGCTTATCCCTTGGTTCTGCCAATTGCCTCTTCACTTAGGAGGTCTTTGACTATGTACAAGGACAAATTAAACATACACAAACATTGCCTCTTAAGGAGGACTTCAGACAGCTGCCTGGCCAAGTAACAGGCCAGGTCTTCCAGACTACATGAAGATAGAAAGGTATACCTCAATGCAAATTGCTTATACAAGCAAAGCAAAGCAAAAAGTTCACAAGGAACTAAGCAACTAAAAGCACCTGAAATAGTCAAGCAGATGTTAGTATGCAACTTAAATCAAAGTAAAAGGAAACAGACGTTAACAGTTAATCAGAAGCAAATGAATGTGCAAGGCACAAGGCTTAAGGCTTGAGAGCCAAGCCACCTACAAAAACAACAAGGTTAATCAATGATATTTAAGCAAGCTCAATCAAAAAGAAATGGTCTCATTGGAGCATTTGTTGGTCAACCTGAAAACACAAGCTCAAGGGTAAGTAACAGGACCACTAGGGCAAGCCTAGGGTCAGAAGAGAATGAAAAAGTCAAAACAGCAAAGGGCAAGCATTCAAAATCATGTTTAATCAATCAAGAAACAATTCCAATTGGGTTCATGTTCATATCATGCATCGTCATCATTTCATAAGCAATAGAAGTCAAAGCATGGCAAACAGAAGCTCATAGGAGTCAACAGAAAGACTTGCACCAAAAGTCAACTCAAATATTTCCAAAAATTACCAAATAAATCATGAACAATCCTAACACATAGCATGGTAAGCATGTAAAATTTCATCTTATTTGGACAAGTGGAAGGCAGTCAATGAAAATCAGAAAGTCAAAGCAATTTTGGACATGCTCAAAGAAGTCAACCAAACATGCATCCACTTAGAAAAATAATAAATCAGAGATGGTGTATGATAAATGAATGGGACTAAAACCATGGCAAAGATGAGGATGTCTAGTTATCTCATGTAAAATTTCATGTCCATCTAATAAAGCATGAGAATTTCACAAATGGAATGGCAACATGCATCACAATAAGTCCACATTTTGGTCAAACAGGGGAGAAAATCTCAAACAATTAGGAAATGGCATAATTAATTCCAAGAAAAGTCACAAGTGAACTAGACATATAAGAGTAGGTTCATGCAAAAAATCAGTTCATTTAGAGGTCAAGAAGCATGGATACAAAAATCAGCAATTTGCACATCCATGGTGTGACACAAGTTGTCACACCCTACTTCAAAAATTCACAACTCTCAAACCACATAAGATAAATTCATGATCTTTACATCAAAATAAACATGAATGAGTGTAGATTAAGCACAAAAAATTTCAGATCAAATGGATAATGCATCACAATTTCACAAAAGATTTGGCAAGATGTACAATATTTGGTCACATTCTACAAACCCTAATGCCATTTAAAATTCACTCATCCAAAAAATCAGTAAAAATTATGATAAAAAACTAGGGATCATGATGAAGATGATGCAAAAATTCTCATGAGATTTGGAATTGAAATGGACAAGTTATGAATTTTGCAAGATTGATGATCAAATGAAATAAAATGTGAAATGAAAATGAATTAATATTGAATTTTAAATGGAGCGAATGGCATTTGTGTAATATTGTGATTCACTAATTCAAACGGTGTCGTATTGGCCACGGGAATGAAATAACGCCATTGGTTCATGCTGAACAGGAGCATGCAGCACGTGAAAACACAAAATCTGGGCAAGGCTTATGCAATTAGGGTTTTTCTGGGTACAGCAGCAATATTCATCACCTCCAAATCGAGCTTGGTTCAAAATTTTCCAGAAACTAAAATTGAATACACACAAATGTTCATCTAAGCATGGCAAGCACGAATCCAGCAATGATTTTCATTAAAACACAGCATACATCATGAATCGAGCAAGAATACAAATCAACATCAAACTTTATTTCAGTGTAACTCGAGCAATAGTTAACCATTTTCAAAAACAAACACATCATGAAACTCAGCATGGAGAGATCTACACTAAGCATGTATCTATTTGATGAAATAACGAAATCGAGTTCTTACCAGTTCTGAAGAGCAGATGAGATTCAGGTGTTATTTGGATGTTATGAGCTCGAACAGATGCAGCCTTGTGCTCTCAATGATGAATAGTGAAGATGCCTTGGCTTGAAAAAAACTGATTTGGCTCTAAATCAACTCTGCCATTAAAGGAGCTTTGCAAAAACAGTTGGTCCAGAGCTTCTTACAGTTGAAGAATGATGGCTGAAATGTGTTCACAAGGTTGCTTGGATGATGCAGCAACAATGTCCAGATCGTGGCCTCTGGAGTTTTTTTGCAGTTTTTGAAAAATGATCAAAATGAGGTTTGAGAGAATGAATGGATTTCTGAGTGTTTGATGGCTGCAGCTAGGGTTGGAAATGCTCAGAAAAATCTTCTTATACTTCTGCTTTAACTCTCTTAATGCAATGCTAATCAAGTTTTGCTCAATTGAAACAAATTGCTAATTTGCCAATTTTGACCAAATGGTGGTGTGTGGTAGCATGAGCACGAAAATGGGCCCTTGGCAAGTCACAAATAACATTCTGAACTAATTCCAATTGGTCATTTGGATGGAAATTACTTAATTCAAAAAGTCAAAATTGCACCTCACTTGAAATTAAACATGATAGTTCAAAAAGGGCCATTTTGATTGGCAATGTTTTGGCACATGAAATTTATATTTTTGGAAAGAGGAGGTTAAATGTGGTTTGTAGGAAAAAACCTCACCAATTTTGGCCAAATGGTTTGAGAGATATGGCCTTTTGAAGTTCAAGATTTTGTGAAAATGATTTGATCGTATCTTGACAACCATACATGGGAATTGAGAGTTCTTGGACTTTTTGGAAATGGGAGAACAAGATATTCAACTTTCATGTTGGGCAAAAATTCATTTGAAGCTTGTATCATGATGTAAGTTTGGGATCAAGAAGTTTCCATTTTTGGCAGTTAAAATTACAGGTCCAGTTTCTATTTTGGGAAATTTTCTGATTGGCTTCAAATTCTTCAATGATATTGTTTGCCATGATATATGAGGCCTATTGGGACATGAATAAGCTCTCTCAAACCAAATCCATCCATCAAAACCATAAAATCAACCACGGTTGACCAAGTTTGACTTTTCTAAGGTTTCTGATTGATTGTGCATGAACTGATGACTTCTGAACATCCAATCTTTGACCTAAACACTTCAAATGGATCCTCAAGTCATGTGAACATGTTGGACCAACCCTAGGGCCTTGGCTCCTTGAGAAACAACCTTGCTTGCTTGGTTGACTGATCTCCTGATCAGTTTGACCTAATTTCTTGATGGGCTTGCACTTGAGGCAAATGGGACAATGCAATGCTATGCAGTGGACCATGATATGCTATGACCTAATATGAGAATGTATGTACAATGATAGGTGCAAATTTGAGGTGCTACAATAGGTCAGCCGAGCTACGAAGACTCTGATTCTCATATTCAGATGAGATACGTATGCAGTGGATGCGACATCCGCGCGAGTCATTTTCATTTAACCCTTTTTTTTGGTAAACAGCACAAGATAAACCCACACCCTTTAGACAAGAACTACAAAAGTGGCTCCCGTAGAGTACTACGGATGCGTAGGGGTGCTAATACCTTCCCTTCGCATAACCGACTCCCGAACCCAAGATTTGGTTGCGAGACCCCGTCTTGTCCTTTCCTTTTTCAGGTTTACTTCGAGCGTTTTCTTTCCCTCCTTTGGGATGAATAACGCACGGTGGCGACTCTTCTGTCTTTTTCTTTCGCCGGTTGTTTTTTTTTCGCACTGTATTTTTCAGGTTGCGACATACCCCAATGTAAATAACACATATCACATTGAATAAAAATCTTAGAATAATAAAGAAAAGTGTCATTTAAAAAAAGAGAATTGATTTCGACTTATTTAATGAAAACTAAACATTGTGAAACCCAAAAGTTAACTTATTAATAAAATACATAAAGTCAAAATGTTGACTTTGACTCCTAAACAAGATACCGATTTATGCTAATGATGTAGATGAAATGTGAGTAAAGAATAAGATGATAATGATACAGATGAATAATGACCAGAGAATTAAATGTGAAATAATCAACTCTTGGACCAATTACATCTAATATTTGATCATAGAGACAGTCAAATCCCACAAAGATTCAAATGATAAACAATTCTTTTAATTTCCATCAACCTAAATTTTGGGTCCTAATGCAAATGCAATGGTTAATGTCATGAGAGTATGGAATATTCTAAATTCCTCAGTCTACAGATGAATGAATGCATGCCAATAAGATTTTATGAAATGCCAAGACCTTGACTTTTCACTCAAATTATAAAGAAAAGTTTTATGATTAGTGGGATGCATGATCAAATGAAATGGTCATACTATGCTGATGTTAAAAAACTCAGGGTAAAATTTAGGGTATGATAGTATGTGACCACATCAAAATACAACATGTTTATTCAAATGAAATGCATTTATCCAAGGCGTAATTTGTTTCTTTATAAATCAAAATCCATTTTCTATCCAATTAGATCCAATTTATGCAACAACCATTTCCAAAAATAGAATATGTTGTGCATCAAGAACTACCAAAAATAGAATCCATTATACATCGTTCACTATAAAAAACTAGAATCCCTTGTCCATCAAACATGTGTCACCTCAAAGATAAAATTGTATTGATCTTATTTTTTATGCTTTGAATATTGATGAAGAGCTGCAAGACTCGGACTCAAAGACTTTCAAGGAAGCATTTGAAAGCAAAGATGATTAGATATGATTGAATGTGGCGAACCATGAGATGCATTCACTGACGAAGAACCATACTTGGGAGGTTGTTAGATAACCTAAGAAATTAAGGATGGTTGCAAAATAGTAGATTTTAAAGAATAAGGAAGGTATTTCAAGCATTTAATGATCGATGTTTAAAACCTTGTTCTATAAGGTTACTTATGGAAATTGTAAATTAAGATTCTCTTGAAATTGAACAAATGAATGTCAAAACAAATTTATTTCATGAAGACATTAAAGAGATAATACATTGTAATATTCTCATGACTTCTTAAAGAACTAACAAGTTCTTCAAGACTGATGCTATTAAGATCCTTAGCCATCTTTAGAGCAGTTATCATAGGTCTCCATATAAGAGATAACATTGAGCAAAATGGTTTTGGCCTTATGATGATTTTTGAAGTCTTTCTTTTGTTGATCAGACATAGCACTTCTTGCTAACATATTTCCTTCAACATTTACTGGGTGAACATATCCATCAGCTACGAGATCCCAGAGATCAACACCGTAACCAAGAAAGAAACTTTCTATTATGTCTTTCTAGTAGTCAAAATTTTAACCATAAAAAATTGGTGGTTTAACACTGTAATGATCTCTATCATTATTATTAACAACGTTAACAGCGTTAGCGACAACCATTATTTCTCACACAATTGGATCGGTACTGAACATTTGAGGTGTTGATAAAAACTTTTTATCACAATCAGAACCAAAGCTATGATACCAATTAAATGTGTGAAAAATACAAGAAATGGGGGTTTGAATTGGGTTTTCCAAGCAAAAGCTTTTTCCAAAACAAAAACACCACTAACAAGTTAAATAATGAATAGATAAAAATACAATGATTTTTATCCTGGTTCGCTTGAAACTCAAAGCTAATCCAGTCCACCCGCCAATGTGATTTTCCTTATACACAAGGACTTAATCCACTATAATCAACAGATTATAATAAACACAAAGAATACCCTTCTTTTTGTCTTCTCAAGGATCCAACTAAATCTTAGTCTCCTCAAGGACTCACAAAGAAAAGCTTTCTTTGTCTTATCAAGGGTAATCTCCTTAAGGAATTAAACAAACAGTTTGAATACAATTTTATATGTTATTGTAGTGGGAAATTCATGATCATCAAGCTATTGACAAGCTAGAGATCGAATAACAAGAGTCTCCGCTGCGATTTTATTGTTTCCAAGGGAAAGGGGAAAAAGTACGAACAAAACCCAAAAGTAAGAAGTTTTCAAATAAAAACTAATAAAAAGTCAGAGATCACAGGTAAGGGGGTTGGTTACACAGAGGGAAGGTGTTAGCACCCAAAGTGTCCTAGGTACTCCTAGGGAGCCCTTTTTGTGTGCATATGTATTTTGTACAAAGTGATGTTTACAAACAAATAGAATGGGGAATGAGAAAAGAATTCATTAATTATATTTTTGTGTTTGACAAGACCTTCGGACTTGTGTCTACGTACCGAAATAAAAATGAGGGATCAAAACATCGTAGTTCGTGATACAAATTTCAAAATGGATGCATTGATTTTAACAAAATTTAAGTTTGAAAGGCACAAAGGCCTAAAATGGTTTGAATGAGTTAGTTGTTTTTGTCTTTTTTTGAAAGTTTAAGTCAAGTATAGTTAAGTTTATTTACAAGTTTTGATTTAAGAAGAGAAGTTTGAAAATGCAATGGCATAAGACCAAAGTTTCTATCTTTTTGCAAAAGTGGTCAAAGTTTAGAACAAAAATAGTTCACACAAAGAAGATTTTGAAAAATGGAGGGAGGGATTTTGAAATTAAAGAAATGAGGTGAAGATGAAGAGACTATCCTATGCACAAAATTTAAAAGTTTAGAGTTGAAAAGATCTGACCAAGTGGGTAGCAATCCAATAGACAAGAATGTCAATAGAAACCCAGAATTCCCTTGGACTTTTAGAATCAAGCAACACACAAATGCACAATTATATTATCTTGAAGAGCAAGGCATCAAATAAATATGGCCACATCCAAGCTTATCCCTTCCATGATCTTCTTCAAGATAGCCCATGTAACAAATGAAATCCCCAAGTCACAGGTTCAAAATAACAGCTTCACAATGATCATGTTGCAGATGAACTTAGAGATGTCTTGAATGATGTACCAGATGAACTTCAAATTGCAAGCACTTGGTTCTTCAACAAGTTGGCATTGGCCAAGTCCTTTAGCTTAGGAAGGTTGCCTAGATTCTGAGTCCATTTGTCCAAGATCAAACCAACAATCCACTCAAAAGTTTTTTTTAGGGGTTTTGTTATTATTATGTACATTAATGGTCAAAGACCACACAAACAAGCAAAGTATACATAAACAAAATATATCAAACAATATGGTCCAAATGGACAAAGTGAAAATTGTATTAACATAAACAATTAGAATGATATGATCAATGGCAAATGAAATAGAGTGCTAAAAATAAATTCCATTAAAGTAAAAGCTTGAAATTAAAAGTTAGTAGTTAATAGGTTAGAAGTTAGTATTGTTTTGCTTTTGCTTTTCATTTCAAGACATTCTTTGGAGAACACTCAACCCACTTATCACAAGCATGAATCCTTAAGCCAAAACATCTTCCAAAGGAAGGAAAGAAGGACAAGTTTCCACACAATACCATGAAAGAGGGGAGACTTACAATCTCACTAACTAGAATGCTTATGCCTTTTATGTCACAAATTTAGCGCTATGTTAAGCAATCGTAATTGGACTTATGTAGAAGTCACAATTATTTGAGGTCGGGCAATAGAATTTCGGTGTTAATGCATGTTAGAGACATAGTATAATGGACTATGCTCATGAAACATACCACACACAAAAAGAATATGCAAAAGGTGTGACCTAATCCCATCCATACTCATGTCATTTTTTCAATCAACTAACATTAGGACTTTGAGATGTCATAGGCCAAATGAAATGAATGAATGAAGAAAGAGAATAAGATGAAGTGGGAGGGGAATGAATCAAAACACAAATTGGTCAAAGGAGGACTTTTACCAAATTAATATCATCCATTCATTTTGGGAGATGGAATGTACATTCCATCAATCCCCTAAATCCAATGATATTAATTTGACAAAGTCAAATCAACCTTGACCAAGGCCCAACAACAAGAGTTAAACATAAACAAGTCATCACAATTGGTCAACAAATTTATTTGGCATTTATTCAAATTAAAAATACTAAAATAGTGCATTTAAATTAAATATGGTTTGTCCAATTCTTAAAATCTCATCAAAACACCAAAGAAATGGCGATGAGATTTATCATAGGTCAAACAAGGTCAAAGGACCTTGGAGAAAAAATTTCATAATTTTTGGACATTTAAAAATATTTTTAAACAATTAAAAACAAATACAAAATCAATTAATTCATGAAAAATATTAATAATGATCCAAAAAATAATTTTAATTAAGAATATGAAAGAGAAAAATATTTGAATTTTTTTGGTGAAAGTCCCATATTTTTTGGATCAATATTGAATTTAATATGAATTATTGAAAATAATGCAATTAAAATGAAAATTAAAATATCAGAAAAAACGTGGACCACTTGATCTCCCTCATTAATTGAGGTGGCAGATCAAGTGGCCAGGAGCGCGCCATCCACGATGGTCACTAGTCAGCGCGTGGCAACATTGGTAATCAAAACGCATGCTCCAGATTAAAACAAATTACATGGATCCTATGGCTGTGAGACATGCCAGCGCATGGCCAGAGCTGTAGCTCCGGTCTTCTTCTCCGGTGGACCTCACTGGACTGGTCCACCATCAACCATCACCAAAATGAAAAACAAGGACATGATTTTAAAGTAAAAATGGCCCTGAGCTCGAATCTGGCCTCAATTCATCATAACTCCAAGTATATTGAGAGATACATGGAGTTGAAATTTGAGGTACATGAAATGAGTTGCTTCGATTTGGCCTCAAAGCAACTCAATCTTCTTTCCTATATTGGTAGGACTTCAGACAACCAAAGAATCAATAGAATTGAGCAAGAATTTAAGAGAATCGAAGAGTTCAAAATTTCTGGAAAATACCTTCAATGGAGGTCTGGATTCAACTGATCTTGATCTTGCTTGTGCTTGATCTCACTCCACTTGCTTGCAGAAGAAGGATTGGATGCTTAAGAGGTTATGGATTCCTGGAGATTTGATTTTCAAAACAGTGGAAATTCAACCTCAAATTCAAAAGAATTTCTCAGGCTTATCCTTTGCAAAGTGAGGGTTTGAGATGGGGGATCAAAGCTGGCGCGAATGTGTGTGAAATTCTGAGCAATTTGAGCTCTATTTATAGCTGAAACCAATGATATTTGCACACTTGAATTCACTTTCCAATTTTGGCAAATGGTGATGCAAGGGTGCATGGGCGCGCATAGGCCCATAAAATCATTTCCATAAGTCCACAAATGAATGTTGGATAGTCTGAATTGAGCTTGGATTGCAAGGCAAGTGTGCATGGATGTTTGAAGTTTGATCTTTACCAAGTGATGTCAACATGTTAATGCCATGTGCAGCCTATGCATTCCTTATCCAAAATGAATGAATTTGAGCTCTTTGGAAAGGTGAGATCAAGAGTAACAACTTTCATGTTCAACACTTTTTCATTTGGAGCTTGGAACTTGGAGAAATTTGAGGTGGAATTTTGGAAATTTTTGACATATCAAAATGTTTCTAAAAAGTGTCAAGCCATATGTCTCAGTATTCCACCTTGCTTAACTTTTTATATGAGCTTCAAATGAGAAACGTGTATTCATAAAAGTTGTATCTCTATAAAATACCTTCAAAATGGTCACCAATTTCATGTCATTTGGATTTGAAATGATAAAGTTATGCATTTTTGAAGTTTGGAAAAATCACTTGATCAATGGTATAAGTCAAAAGTGACCTATAATGTAACCTTATATCACATGCTCAAAAAAGTTGAATTAGCTCCCACTCCAAACATCAAAATTTAAGTATACACATTGAATTTGATTTTTCAACTTGTAAAACTTTCATCTCATAAAAATTGAGCAAGTTATGGCCTTGGGAAGTTGACTTTCAAATTAGGGTTTAGACAAAATGACCTATAATGTTTCAACATAGAAAATGATTTTCCAAGAAAAACTAGCTCTAGGTCTCAACATGAAAGTTGTTTGGAATGTAATTTAGATTAATTTTGCGCTTGGAATCATTTTCATATGGTGAAAATTATAGGAGATAGGGTCTAGGGAGACCCAGTTTTGATCAGATGAATTCATCTGGCCAACCACCATCAACCAACTTGCTAACTTCCAATTCTATTGACTTTCTTGGCTCATGGTAGATCATATATGCATAATATGATGAATTTTGAAGTGTCCCTTAATAAATTTGATCAATTGGTGAGATAGCTTGTTGGAGAAGTTACTCAAGATACCCAGTCAAACTAGGGTTTCCAAGGCAAATCACCCTCAATCTCTTGAAGAAAACTTGATTAATATAACATGTAGAGAACATTGGGACTCATATTTGATGTTCATAACCATTATTGGATCAATTCTTGGTTGTTCTCTTTGTTCATGAGGGTTTCAAACCCTAGATATGGACTTGATAGATCAATGGAGATCATGCCCTACCTACAAAAAAGTTAGGCAAATACAAAGACATATTTTTGGTATTTTGGGTTAGTGAAATGATAAAATACAAGTATGATATAATCACAAAGTGCTTTGTGATCTCTCCAAAAACAAACCTAATGAAAAGGGGTAAGGAGGATGCCAAGATATGATCCCAATGCTAATGCTTATGATGAAACTGCATGAGGGATCTTAGGGTCAAAATTGGGGTCTTACAGTTATAAGATGCTTCTTCAAAATAAGATTTTACACAAATGAATAATAAATAAATCAAATACACTGAATACAAAAGATGAGCTTTTCACAAAGAAAATTAGCTTATGTAGTTCAGTAGCAAAATACGAGAGATGGAGCAAGCAAAAAGCGAGAGTTCTTCAAGTCTCCAAAGCAAGCTTATATAGTGTAAGCATGTGACCGTTGGAGGGAAAAATGAGGAAAGCTCCTTGAGTGGATGTCCACTGTTGGATGAGAAAGGAATTATACCACGTACATCCGTCCATAAAATTAGTGACGAGTGTGATGAGTAGTAAAGTCCTTGCCCATGAAATCAGGTAGTGAAAAGGTTGTTCAATTTGTCCTATGTACTATTTGATCACATTCCCTTTTGATCTTATCTTTAAATTCATTGGCTTCTGATAAAAGATGATTGAAGCATGAAGTGAAGAAATGGAGATCTAGATTCAAAAACTTCAAAACCTTGTGTTAGAACCTTGACATCGTCAATAGTCTGGCTTGAGTTCTTCAGTGTCTTAAGAATCTTTAGAGTCTTCAAAAACCTTAGTCAGAACCTTGATAACTTCAATCCTCTGTCTTGAGATCTTCAGAATCTTCACCTACTTGACACAACTTCAGAAGCTTGCCATTCTTCAGAAGCTTGTTGATCAGAGTCATGTTCAGAAGCAAAACAATTGAGATAACATTGCAACAACAATATAGTGATTCCTCAGAAGCTTATGATGGGTGAGATAACGCAAAAGCAGAAAGAACATTGCAGCAACAATATTGACATATTTCAGAACTTCTAATTGCAATGCAGAAGTAAATTTGGAGCACAAAGTTCAGAAATTGATGATGTTACACATCATATGATCAAAATCAATCTTGTTTGTTAAAGTTACACAATAACAAATCAATAGGGTGCCAAAAATTTTCTCACACAAATACAATGTTGTTATCATCAAACTCAAGGTATAGATGCAGAACCAAATCTTATTCTAACAATCCCCCTTTTTGATGATGACAAAACATGTATTTTGATGAACATTTTTGTACAGGGTAATCACATAAGAATACATCTTTACATAAGCACAAAGCTCCCCCTGAGATGTATAGTCCTATAAAGATAAACTCATTATGAAAGAACACTTTCCTAATTTACCCATTGAAGTACTAAATGAATAATTAGTCAGAATCTGGTTTAACTTTCAGAAGTTGATTGATGTTGTCCTAAACACTGGTTGATAACATCATTCTTTTGATAGACCTTCAGAAGATCTTTCTTCAGAAAGTTCTTTGAAGACATTTCTTCAGAAACTTCTTTTTGAAGACCTTTCTTCAGAAGCTTCTTTGAAGAATCTTTTTGATTCTTGAGACAAAAGCTTTAACAAATCATTCTGAATCTTGAGAGTTAACCCTGCAAAAACATTTAACAAAGTTTTCTCGAAGTGTTTGTTAATAGAAACATTAAAACAATGTTTGGTTTTTTACTTAGGAATTTAGAAATCAAAATAATCTCTTAATTCTTCCCCTTTAGAAGGTTATGTTTTCTCCCCCTTTGTCATCAATCAAAAAGAATATAAAGAGAAAGTAAATAATGAGAAACAAACAAAAGATTTCATTGAAAAACTCGCCAAAAAGGCAGTGCAGAGTATAAAAAAAAATACAATAAACTTAAAAAGAACTACAAACGAAATGCAACAAGAAACATAGAAGACATACAAACACACTTAGATAACACAAACATATGTGCTAAGACATTTTAAGAAAACCAAGGGTTATAGGAGGAAGGAGTAGGCGGCGAGTCAACTAGGTAGTTATCCGGGAGATTTAGGGGATCTACCAAAGGATCAACACCATCTTCATGACAGATCTACATGTAGAGCACCAGGACTTTAGGAGGATCAACCTTTGTGAAGATAGGATAGTTATCCACCTGAGTAGTACTGCCATTAATTCCTTCCTTGACTAAAGAAGATCCTTCAACAGATATAGATCTTGGATGAGATCTAGTCTGATCTGATTGCAGTTGTTGAAACTATTGTTGAACCCTTTGTTGCTGAGCATCCTTAGATCTACTTTGAAGAGTTGTTGTTCAGCTGACTTTACAGATTATTAAGCCATTGAAGATTGTTGTTCATCCATTTGAGTGATTAAGATGAAGATAGAGATGAAGAATAATTGAGATAGATAGTTTTGAGGTTGAAAAACTTGAAAGTATAGGATAAATGTGTGTGTAGTGTGAAAATGTGAGTGATGTGAGTTTAAATAGACAATTTTAGTAATGTTGACAAAAGGTGTGCGCAATCATAGGGGAAAGTGTAAGGGTTTAGACCTGATTCCAAGAATTGTTAAACCCAATGTGTCACACTTTAATCATGCATGCTCAAAAAGTGGGACAACTGTCTCCACTAAGAATCACACGAACTCAAACGACAAGACAACCATTAAATGCTTCAACTGTTCAAATTCAAGAAGACAAATCAATAAGATTGCTTCTGATCAGAACCTTTTTGATTCCTAAAAACTTCCTTACTTCAGAAAACTTCAAGTTTCAGAGTCAGAAAGAAAACAATCTCAGAATCTAATATAGAGTTATGGAGACTTTACATTCTGAATAAGATCTTTTTCATTCTGGACATGGTTTCATAAATAGATTTTCCAAAATGAATGTGAACCTATCTTATGAAAGGAGTTTTATAAAGATATCATCCCATTGATGGTCTGTATCAACAAATTCTAAGTGAAAAAATCCCTTCTGAACATAGTCATGTAAAAAATGATGTTTTATTTCAATATGCTTATCCCTAGAATGCAAGATAGGATTCTTAGATAAACATATAGAATAAGTATTATCATAGAGAATAGGAATGTTACTCTCAAATATCTGATAATCTTCTAGTCGACTCTTCATCGAGAGTATCTTAGTGTTACATCCATAAGCTGCAATGTATCCAGCTTCAGCTGTTGAAAGCACAATTGTTGACTGTCTCTTGCTGGACCATGAGATTAAGTTTTCTCCCAAAAATTGGCAACTTCCATAAGTACTTTTTCTTTCAATTTTATCTCCAGTGTAGTCAGCATCATAATAGCCTACTAATTTATACTCATTTGATTTTCTATAAAATAAACCAAGATAAGTAGTACCTTTTAGATACCTAAAGACTCTCTTAATAGCAGTTAAGTGAATTTCCCTAGGATCTGATTGGAAGCGAGTATATAAGCATACACTAAACAAGATATCAGGTCTAAAAGTTGTTAGATACAAAAGAGAACCTATCATACCTCTGAAAAGCTTCTGATTTACCGTACTACTTACCTCTTCTTTTTCCATAATGCATTGGAGTCTTTACTAGCTTACATTCTGATAAGTTGAATTTCTTCAGAAGTTCCTTTGTATATTTACTTTGATGAATATATGTGCCTTCTGGTCTTTGATCAATTTGAATTACCAGAAAGAACTTCAGTTCTCCCATCAGACTCATTTCAAATTCTAACTGCACAGACTTAACAAAATCCTTGCACAACGACGCATTAGCAGAACCAAAAATAATATCATCAACATATATTTGCACAACCAGAATGTCACTCTTAAAGGTTTTCCAAAAGAGAGTTGTGTCCACTTTTCCTCTAGTAAAATTATTTTCCAACAAAAAATTGCTTAGTCTGTCATCTTAAGCTCTTGGAGCTTGCTTTAGACCATACAAAGATTTTTTCAGTTTAAAATGAAAAATAAGGATTTTGAGAACTTTCAAAACCAGGAGGTTGATGCACATAAACTTCTTCAGAAATATAACAATTCAGGAATGCACTCTTAACATCCATCTGATAAAGTATGATGTTATGATTGACTGCAAAAGAAATTAAAAGACGAATAGAATATAACCTGACAACTGGAGAAAAGGTTTCTATATAGTCTATACCTTCTTGCTGACTATAACCTTGAGCTACCAGTCGAGCTTTGTTTCTGATAACTTCACCTTTCTTATTCAGCTTGTTTCTGAAAACCCATTTGGTTCCAATGACATGGAAGCCTTTTGGTTTCTGAACAAGATCCCAAACATCATTTATGGTGAATTGATTTAGTTCATCTTGCATGAACATAATCCATTCATTATCCAGAAGAGCTTCATCAATAGAGGTGGGTTCTATTAGAGACACCAAACCTAGAAGGGTTTCTTCAGAGGGTCTGAATGAAGATCTAGTTCTGACTGAAGCATTCTTATCTCCCAGAATCAGTTTTTCGAAATGAGAGGTTCTTGATCTACTCTTCTTCTAATGAGTTGGACCAACAATTGGTTCAGGTTGAGTCGTTTCTTCATATTCTTTAGTCTTGCCTTCCGAGTCTTTTTCTTCAGAGACAATTTCTTTAGATTCTGAAAGATTAATCTTTAGATCTGCAAATTTCTCAACTAACTTTGACTTTTCAGGGTGAAGCTTATCATTGAATCTAACATGAATTGATTCTTCAACAATTCATGTTTATGTATTAAAGATTCTGTAGCCTTTAGAGCATTCAGAGTATCCTAGCAGTAAACACTTCTATGCCTTAGAGTCAAACTTGCCAAGATTCTCTTTAGTGTTTAACATAAAGCATTCACATCCAAAAGGATGAAAGTAAGAAATGTTGGGCTTTTTGTTCTTCCACAATTCATAAGGAGTCTTACCCAGAATAGGTCGGATAGAAATCCTGTTCTGAATATAACACGCTGTGTTGACTACTTCTGCACAGAAATGCTTAGCCATATTATTTTCTTGGATCATGGTGCGGGACATTTCTTGTAAAGTCCTATTCTTCCTTTCTACAACTCCATTTTATTGTGGAGTTCTAGGACAATAGAAATCATGGGAAATACCATTTGAATCAAAAAGATTTTCAAAGTGTTTATTTTCAAATTTGCCACCATGATCACTTCTAAGTTTGACTATTTTTCAATTCATATTTGTTTGCAGTAGTGAGCAGAAGGTTCAGAACACAAAGTGAGACTCATCCTTGTGTTTCAAGAACTTTACCCATGTCCAACGACTGTAGTTATCAACAATGACTAATCCATACTTCTTTCCATTGATAGAAGCAGTTTTCACTGGTCCAAACAAATCAATGTGCAAAAGTTCTAATGGTCTAGAGGTAGAAACAACATTTTTAGCTTTGAAAGAAAATTTAGAAAACTTGTCTTTCTTACATGCTTCACAAAGAGCATTTGAAGCAAACTTCGGCTTGGGTAAACCTCTGACTAATTCAAGCTTATTTAGCTGAGAAATCCTTCTCATGCTAACATGACCCAAACATCTATGCCAGACCCACTGCTCTTTGTTAACAGACATTAGACATTTTACATTTTGATCTTCAAGATCTGAAAGTCTAATTTTATAAATGTTGTTTTTCCTCTTTCCATTAAAAAGGACTGTGCCATCTTTCTGACTAACAACCTTACAAGACTTTTGATTAAAGATTATATCATAACCATTGTCAATAAGTTGGATAATGGACAATAGATTATGCATTAGACCATCAACTAAAAGAACATTAGTAATAGAAGGAAGTTTACCATTACCAATGATCTTTCCTTTCTAGTTTCCTCCAAAACCAACAAAGCCTCTAGGCTTAAGTTCCAAAATTTGGAACATAGACCTTCTACCCGTCATGTGTCACGAGCATCCACTATCCAGGTACCATGATTGGTGTTTCAGTTGAGCTCTTCAGAATCGGAGTCTGATTCTGATTCTGATAGAACCTTGTCTTCTGGTTCCTCGGAGCTTGTAAGATTCTAAGTAGTTGCCATCAGTGCAACATTAGATTTTTCTTCGTTAGAATCTTCTTCTTCAGATTCCGAGTCATCCCAGCTAGCCATCAGTCCCTTATTGACTTTAGGGAAGTTCTTCTTGGGCCTTCTGTCCTTCTTCAACTTGGGATAATCATTCTTGTAATGACCTGACTCCTTGAACTCGAAATTAATAACTTATTTCCCAAAAGTTTGCTTCTTTTGACCAGAAGAGGATTCAAAGCGATCAACAGTCCTTCTGACTCCTTTGAATTTCCCTTGACCACTTTGTCTATGTTTCCAGAGTCCGTTGACTCTTCTTGAGATTAGATATAGTTCATCATCTTCTTCTGAGTCTTCATCAGATCCTTCTGATTCTTCCTCAACTTGATATGCTCTAGTCTTCTCAGGCTTAGATTTTAGAGCTACTGATTTACCTCTCCTCTGAGGTTCATCTTCTTCTAACTTAATCTCATGGCTTCTTAAAGAACTAACAAGTTCTTCAAGGCTAAAGCTATTAAGATCCTTAGCCAGCTTTAAAGCAGTTATCATAGGTCTCCATTTTTAGGGAAGACTTTTGATAATTTTTTTGACATGATCAACTGTTGAATAACCTTTGTCCAGAATCTTAAGTCCTGCAACAAGCATCTGAAACCTTGAGAACATGGTTTCAATATTGTCATCATCTTCCATTTTGAAAGCCTCATATTTATGGATTAAGGCCAAGGCCTTTGTTTCCTTAACTTGAGTGTTTCCCTCATGAGTCATTCTCAGAGAGTCCAAAATGGATTTGGCATAATCTTTGTTTGTTATCTTCTCATACTCCGTATAAGAGATAACATTGAGCAAAATGGTTCTACACTTATGATGATTTTTGAAGTCTTTCTTTTGTTGATCAGACATAACACTTCTTGCTAACATATTTCCTTCAACATTTACTGGATGAACATAGCCATCAACTACGAGATCCCAGAGATCAACATCATAACCAATAAAGAAACTTTCTATTTTGTCTTTCTAGTAGTCAAATTTTTCACCATAAAAAATAGGTGGTTTAGCACTATAATGATATATATCATTATTGTTAACAACGTTAGCAGCATTAACGGTAACCATTGTTTCTCACACATTTGGATCGATATTGAACATTGTGAGGTGTTGATAATTTTTTTTATCACAATTAGAACCGGAGCTCTGATACTAATTGAAGATGTGAAAGCACAAGAAATGGGGGTTTGAATTGGGTTTTCCAAGCAAAAGATTTTTCCAAAACAAAAACACCACTAACAAGTTAAATAATGAAGAGATAAAACCACAATGATTTTTATCTTGGTTCGCTTGAAACTAAAAGCTAATGCAGTCCACCCGCTAAGGTGATTTACCTTATACACAAGGACTTAATCCAATATAATCAACAAATTACAATAAACACAAAGAATGCCCTTCTTTGTCTTCTCAATGATCCAACTAAATCTTAGTCTCCTCAAGGACTCACAAAGAAAAGCTTTATTTGTCTTCTCAAGGATAACCTCCTTAAGGAATCAAACAAACAATTTGAATACAAGTTTATGTGTTACAAGATACTTCTTCAAAGGCAGATTTTATACAAATGAATAATAAATACTTAAAGAACACTGAATACAAAAGATGAGCTTTTCACAAAGAAAATTAGCTTGTGTAGTTCAGTAGTAAAACACGAGCGATGGAGCGAGCGAAAAAGTGAGAGTTCTTCAAGTCTCCAAAGCATGCTTATATAGTGTAAGCATGTGACCATTGGAGGGAAAAATGGGGAAAGCTCTTTGAGCGGCTGTCCAATGTTGGATAAGAAAGGAATTATACCACGTACATCCTTTTGCCCACAAAATTAGTGACAGTTGTGATGAATAGTGCAGTCCTTGCCCACGAAATCAGGTAATGGAAAGGTTTTTCGATTTGTACTATGTACTATTTGATCACGTTCCCTTTTGATCGTATCTTCAAATTTATTGGCTTCTGATAAAAGATGATTGAAGCATGAAGTGAAGAAATGGAGAGCTAAATTCAGAAATTTCAGAACCTTGGGTCAGAACCTTAACATCGTCAGTAGACAGGGTTGAGTTCTTCAGTGTCTTCAGAATCTTCAGAGTCTTCAAAAACCTCGGTCAAAACTTTGATAACTTCAATCGTCTGTCTTGACATCTTCAGAATCTTCAGCTACTTGACACAACTTCAGAAGCTTGCCATTCTTCAGAAGCTTGTTGATCAGAGTCACGTCCAGAAGCAAAACAACTGAGAGAACATTGCAACATCAACATAGTGTTTTCTTAGAAGCTTATGATGGGTGAGATAACACAGAAGCAGAAAGAACATTGCAGCAACAATATTGATATCTTTCAAAACTTCTAATTGTAATGCAGAAGCGAATTTAAAACACAAAGTTCAGAAACTGATGATGTTACACCTCATATGATCAAAATCAAACTTGTTTGTTGAAGCTACACAATAACAAATCATTAGGGTACCAAAATTGTTCTCATACAAATACAATATTGTTATAATCAAAACTCAAGATATAGATGCAGAACCAAATCTTATTCTAACAATCTTTGCATGGGTTGAATCAAAGCCCAAGGAAATAATATCATCAGTTTAATGAATTACTTCTTAAGCATAGTTTTGTGAGATGTAGTTATGAGAGTTGCGTATACATATTGAAAAGGAATAAGAAAGTCAATTTCCACCTTCTTCCATATGCTGATGATATGTTGATGGAATGCCTTAGAAAGGGGGAGATCGGTAAGCTCAAGGAGAATTTGAATGGATAATTTGAGATTAAAGATCTTGGTAAAACTAAAAGGGTCTTAGGGGTAGATATAATAAGAAATTGTAAAAGAAGTGATTTGTTCTTCTCTCAATCTAGTTACTCTAAGAAAATGATGGATCAGTTTAAAATGCAAGATGTTAAAATTGTCAACACTCCTTTGAGTCATCACATTAAGCTTTTTTTTATGCAATGTCCTCAAGCTTAAAAATAAAATAAGAATATAAAGACTACTCTCTATACAAGTGAAGTTGGAAGCGTCGTGTGTGTTATATTTCATAAGAGACCAGACTTAGCATATGATGTTAGCATTTATGGCCAATCTTGGTTAAGTTCATTGGGAAACTTTGAATCAGGGGACAAAGTATTTGAATGGTTCATTAAAGAGTACTTTGAAAAATATAAAAGCATTTCAATAGGAAAAGGCTTTATGAGGGTTTTGTGGCTTCAAACTATGCATACAATATTGATACTAGAAAATCCTTATTGGATTTTGTGTTTACATTATTTGGAACATCCATAAGTTGCAAGGAAAAT
Organism: Lathyrus oleraceus; assembly: GCF_024323335.1. Taxonomy (NCBI): domain Eukaryota; kingdom Viridiplantae; phylum Streptophyta; class Magnoliopsida; order Fabales; family Fabaceae; genus Lathyrus; species Lathyrus oleraceus. The sequence continues at coordinate 48,029,967 of NC_066584.1, read as the reverse complement.
CAACCATTGGTAGTTGTGTTATCTATTACTCAAGAAAATATATTGCCTTATTGAAGAGTTCAAGGAAACCACATGATTGTAAGGCATGATAGAGAACCGAGAATCACTCATGTGTGAAGATACATTGTGATAATCAAAGTATAATTCATTTAGTCCAACAACTAATTGTAACGTGAAAAGGGAAAAACACATCCACATTTGTTTTCTCTTTATAATAATTTGGTGATCATATCATTCAAATTCTATTGTTCTAAGAATTGAAAGACCTTTGAGACATCTAAGGGGAATAACAAACACTTATAAATACATTGAGTTTTTGTGATTCATATATTTAAAATATGAGAGATTTAAAAATACTTTGGTAGAAAGTAAGAGATGTTCTTATGAACTTTGAATACTATTTTCTTATAACTCGTCTAGTATTCTCTTATAACAACTCTCAAAATATAACAGATAGATCCTCCAAAATAGATCAATTTAATCGAACTAAATAAATAAACTTTGTATGTACTTGTGATTTACTACACACACCACATGTAACAACACCACACAAGACAAACTAATCCATAATGTTTAGTTCAAACGAGACCAATTTATCCGCACACACATTTCTTTCTCTTTTTCTACAAGTTTATTAAATGCACAATCTTAAATTACTTATAAATTATATATATATATATATATATATATATATATATATATATATATATATATATATATATATATATAATCACAAAATAATATATTAATAATAATGAGAAATTAACACGTTGCAAAAAGAGTATAATCTAATAGCACAAGGAGTGCCAAACAGGCTTCCAAAAAGAAAAATACAACAAATCTGCCAAACAAATGGAAGATAATCAATAACAAAAACAAAATCATTAGAATGGTTAAAAGTCAGAAGAAACAACCGATAAAACACCGAACAACTAGAAATTTCATCCAAAGGAATTAGACTAGATCTCAAATTGTCATGACCATCAACTACATATTAGAGGACGTCAATTAAAAATAAAAATAACAAATCACTATCAACTTTAGAATTAGAATAAATTCTTGATAATAGAATTCTCAAATCAATTAAATAATGTGAATAAGTCCACCTCTGATGTATCTTAAAACTATTTTCAAAATTGATAACAAATAATGAAAAGAGATTTAATATTTTACTAAAATTTATCAAAGATGATAAAGTTGGCCTTTAACCCTTTTAAAATGTTTAGACAAACCCACACATCGCTATTATAACCTACCCATCAAATGGGCCTTTGGTAAACTAGTAGACAACTTTTTGGGATGAAAACCTTGGGAAATTGTTTTATTTTTTTTGACAATGTGATATTTGGAGATATGTGCCATGTTTGAAGAAGCCACTGATCTCAATAATTATTGTAATCATGATAGTTATATGGTTCTATACATATGTCACAACATAACGAGCATATAATATCATTGGTAAATACATACAATCACATAAAGTCCAGAACCAAATCTAGGTTGCCAATAATTTATAGTTTTGACATAAACAAAAGATATACTAGTAATAAAGTGTTAATAATATCAAGATGAAGAAAGTGATAGCATGGGGTCCATTCTCATGTGGATATGCCCATACTTGATCCATGTGGCTATGCAAGTGTAATAGTGATGGAGTGGTTAATATTATTGCATGGAAAGAGAAAGAAAGGGAAGAAAGAATGAAGAAGGTTACAGAAGATTAGATTCCAACTAAGGTAGGGACTAAGGAGAATGAAGTTTATTAAAATTATGTTGTGGATTTTGATGTTACTCGTTTAGACATTTTCTCCCTTAGGGGTAGAAAACGAATTGAATGGACCCAATTTTGACATCATCAATCACTATATCATAAGTATTAAGGTCCTACTACTCTCTCATATACTTGATTTCTATCTACATAACATCACAATTTCTCAAAATGAAAAAGAAAAATGCTTTATTTAAGGAGTTTTTTAGTGAAAGTTTTTGTTACGTTCATGATCATGTGTATTATGACTTATGAGTGATAATGTTATCCCCAATTCAAATATTGATAGTGTATTTGGTGTGTTTGGTCTCACGTCAGAAAACCACGACAGTCGCATCTTAGTAGAAGTATCAGATTTCAAATTTATCATTTACGCGCGAATGAAATTATTTGACACAATTCTAAACATAGATTAAGTGAATCGCACAAGTTAAGGGATCAAAATTAAGGGGTTAAAATTTGCATGAATATGGATAAGATTGACCTAATCAGACAATTGTGACTTAGAAAAATCATAAGAAAAATTATTTAAAAGAATTTCAGAGATTTATAATTCAGATATAAGTATTATTCTGAGTATATCATTATGACGAAACTTATCTATGTAGTCGACCTTACCTAGTTGGATAAGACTTGATTTTTGATAGAAAAAAAAAATCTGAAATTCAAAAATGGATCTATCATGTGTGATCCTGATGTGTTTCTACTTCTTTGACAACCAATAGAAGCTTCAACATCATGTGTCTGCAACTCCATGGAGTTTTCCAGCTATGTTTATTTACTTTTGTTTTTGTTCTTTTTTCCTAATTAATAATAGACTTTCCAAACACCTTTAATTACACCATCATCATCTCTATAGAAAATTCCAATAGAAAGCATACAGATATGCTTGATAAATTTATTTCTCCTTTTCAATTGAAGTAGACTTAAGATGAAAATGTCTATTTCTTAAAATCTTTTTTTATATATTTAATAGAAAATATTCTAATTGTCGAGTGTCTATTCTAATTGTTAGCTTTCATGTGAGTAATTGGTTAAATATAACAATCATATATAACTCATGTATGCTTTAAGCATGAACATGTTGTCAAATTAATGGTTAAGAGTATATTATCAATTGAAATGATATTTGAGGTATTAATATAATATACATTGAACCTATGCGATTACTTTTATTTATGGTCAAGAAAATGCATGGTATACTTGGTGCCATCCAATTTGGGACCAGCCTTCTAAATTAAATTATTCTATGGTTCCAATCAAAATTTATTACATTAAGGATATGGATCACACTAGTGTACAAATGTCCTTTTTAAGAATGTTATTGAAGTTTTTATGTCGATTTTGCAGGTGTTTTAGAGTCTCTCAAATTAATAGGTGGGGTATTTTTTAAGCTGGTTTTTAACCGAAGTCAAAACTCATGTTTAATTATTTTATGTGTTTAATGCCGGTTTATAATAAAAAGTGGTTTAATTGTTTTTTTATATAAAAAGTAAATTTTGTTTGTATAATTTTAGAATAATTATTCTCCCCATGTTCTTAATTATTTCTTCGTATAATTGTAGTTGCGAAAAGTAAAATAAAATATCCTTGTTTTGTACTGCTATTTTATATAGAGTTTGGACAATACTTTAGGGTTAATTCATGTAGAAGGGTGAAAAATATTGTATGTACATTTATAGAGAAAATTAGAGATTTTTCCTCAGTTCTAAGATTGTGATATTTATAGAGCTTCTAGGTGTTGAACAAGAGAGGAAGTCAAGTCCATTTCCTCCACCTTTCCCCTTAATTCACTTAGTGAGGAGCAGTTTCCTCCCCTCTAATAAGGAGGATGGTTTTTCCCCTCACTTTGACCGTCTCTTTGGACCTCCAGTGCGTGTGATATCTGTTTTATTATAGAATTGAGAGGGAAACGTGGACTGGATTGAGCATTTTAGCCTAAGCCCGACAAGTTGGCTTAGCTCTTCTTTGGGCAACCTCGAAGTAGCCCGTCTGTGGGAGGCCTTGAGGTATCCCTTCTAATTACAATAGAGAGAGAACAAAATTCCTCACAGATGTAAATTAGAGACATGATTTTGAGAGAGAACAAAATTCATCACTAATTACAATAGAATTAGAGATGAAATGTTACATGTTTTTTATAGTCAAATTAACAAATATTAGTGATGAAATTTATGAAAAAATACATTGTTTCGCTTGGGAACAAAAATTGATTGAAGACTAGTTGCGAGATGTACCAATGAAATTGAGCTTCCGGTACTATGAGAGAGGGGCTAACTAGCAAGGTTAGCACTTCAACGCTCAAGTCAGTATATGAATAATATGAGTGAATGCAGTTTTGAATTTGAATTCTACTTGGAAAATAGTATGCCTCCTCTTTATATGGTAGAATGGTTATAACAACTTGATGATCATATGGCATAGGATACAGAGAGTCGTTGGATGGGTCTTGGATTCGAATCGTCTGTGAACTAACCAGAGATAACACTTCTATCTTACGAGTGACTTGGTGAATTGTTGCATTCTCTAGGTTGCGGTTGTTGGGCCTTATGGCTGGTCCAAAACAGATGCCTCCAAAGCCCTTGTATCTACTTTGTAGTGCGAAGGCTTTCTTGCATTTGTACTTTTTTGTTGGCTATAAACCGCATTATTATTGTTTTTTATTAGTTTTATTTCCATGTTTTGTGTGTGTTTTATTTATATTTTACTATAAAAATGAGCATTTTCATAATGTTTCAGTTATAAGACATTTGACACTGACTGTTGAAGAAAATAGAATAAAAAGCATAAGAGGAGCGAGAAAAAAGAGCAAATGACGGTTGACCTATCATGAACAATACGGTCGTCATGGCTAGGGAATATGACCGTCATGGAGGTAGAAGAAAAAACTCCTAGCACGCTAAAGAGATAAGGGGAAATCTGTCATCAGCCATGATGCTCGTCATCTTCTAAAACTCCACGTTTTTTATTTTTCATTTTCCCGTTTCAGTTATTTTTTATTGGGCTTCCTTGTGATTTTGCATGTCTAGTAGTGCACTTAATTGTCATTTAGTGTCATGATATGCATATAAAATATATTGTAACATAGGAGTAAAAGAGAAAAAAACAAGCATCTTCGTACTAGAATCACTTTTTTTCATTGTGCATGCAAGTTTTCCTTTAACTTCATTGTTGTCACTCTGTTGCATTAAAGTTTTACTTTTTGTATTGGATCTAAATTCTCCCTTGGAGAATTCTTAATTTCAAAGGTATTCACTGCATTCCAATTTTACTTTACTGGTTTTGCAATGTATGTTGTGTATGTCTATGTCGTCTTATCATCAACCATGTCTGAGTAGTTTAGTTTAGGGTCTGAGACATGAGGACTATCGTACTGACGGACCTCTTACAAGTTGTATAAATATCAATCCTAACGAGAATACATTTTTTTTTATAATTCTTGTTTTGAAAAAAAAGGAAAATGTTCACTACAAAAGTAGGAATGCAGAGATACCGTTTATGCGTCGTAAGGGCATAAACAAAATCTGACTTAGAAACTCAAGCAATTGGGTTTGAGATTGTGAAAGAATTTCTGAATTAATTGAGAGATTAATTTTATTTTATAAAGGATCTTTAAATTTACAAATATTGATGTAAAAGTAGATGTCTTACAAGTTTAGAGTCCGGTAATACGCTGATGAAAGTGGGCATTACTATTAACTTTGATATTTTTTGCAAAAGATAAAATTTTCGTTATAATTGATATTGCAACTCGTATGAGTTAAGTCGGTGGATAAGAATCATAATATTGAACTCTTGTTTTTTATTATTAAGAAAATATAATATTTTACCTTTTCGCGCAAACAAACTAATTATCCAAGAGATGACATTGATTTAATTAGGAATTCGTGCCTTAAATTTTCCACATGCTTCAGATGTCTTTTCGTAGGTTCTAACACAATGACCTTTGGATACTGAAGTACTTGAGTTTTTTCTTGAGATAATATGGGTCATTAATATTTCTTATTATATTTATTTTGGAAAGTCATTACATGATCTCTAAGCAGTAAGTTGTATAGTTTGTTGAGACGTTACGTTCACTTCTTTCAGCACATGTGTTTCCACAATATACTATTTTCTATAGCCGAAAAAAATGGTGCCTATCATGAGTCAAAAATCGAAAGAGGATGTTTTTGCTTCTTAGGTTGATCCTTTCATTTTGACAACTTCCTCTATATTTTCTCATGAAAGGTAGTCTTGAGAGGGCAATCCTCGATGTGGGTCCTTCTTCATATTTACTAACCTATGAGGAAGATAAAAGGATTTGTAATAAGTGTGGCATGTCCATCATTCCTTTCTATGAGTGAACTTTTTCGATCTTGGGTCTTTGTTTGCCTTTCACCACTTTTGAAATAAAGATTTTGGACCATCTAATGCTTTCTCATTCATAGTTGAACCTTATGAGTTGGGCTTACATCCAAGTCTTCCAATACTTGTTCGATTATCTAGGAGGAAATGTGTATTTATCCCTTTTCTTCCATCTTTTCATAGTAAAACATAGTTCAGAAAACTGTGTACAAGCCCAGGGCTTGATCATATTAGTACATGTTATTCGTTATTTTGAAGTGTTTTTGGATAGCATGAAGCATTTTAAAAATTGGATCTTTTATGTTGCTCCTCTCCATAAAGAGACTCATGCGACAGTATGCACCATAGTAATGGAGACAGAGAATGCGCGTGCCCGTTTACTTCATATGTATTGGAACCAAGGTCACTTTCTGAAGTGAAATGAATCATACGTCTACAAGTAAAATGATTTGTCTCAATAGGAACTTTACCTAAAGAAACAGATGACCACCTTTGTCAAAGAGTTGGGTTATGATGGGGGTGTTATTCCTCGGGACGAGACCTTAATGAAAGGCTTGAAACTGCTTTTTGAAACCCGCTTGCTAATGGACACTCGAACTAAAGAAGAAAGGAATATCACTTTTTGCGAGGTCCTAGTGTTTTCATCCTCCTCCTCCGTCATATTTTTTTATTTTCAACACCCTTAACTTTTGATAATTGTTGTATGTATATTCAATGAAGAATGGGGAAATAATCCGCCAAATGAATAGGGGAATTCGAGTTTCCTCGGTGATTGTTGGTCCTTCGAACACTTTAATACTGGTTAACATTTCTCCTCCTGAGAGAATGACGAGGTTTTTTCTCGGCCCTCTCAACTGAACTCTCAAAGTTGGAATGCCTCGCAGCCTACTTTTGATGTTGATATTCCTGGTGATTTCCAAAGGGTCCCGCATGCGTTGAGTCCCTCAACTCCTATATTATTGGAAAGGCTAAGGCCCCACACTCCACGAGAGAATTGTGCATCTACTTCAAAAGAGAACTTCTCTTACCTCGTTAATCTCACCAGTGAGGCTCTCGAATAGGAGTTGTCAAATTTAGCATATTACACTTGCCGAGCTTTTATTGTCATATCCATTAGTGAGGGATGTCATTGGGATGCTCTTTTATCTGATCGGTGTCGTTAGGAGAGACGATTATTGGAGAAGGGTGTATGTAACCTAATGCTTTAGTGATACACGTACATGCAAGAAGTACAAAAGGCTTATGTTTCTCTTATCGAGATAGGTGATGCCTTGAGTGCCTTCAATCTCTCTGTCTCGTTAGTTGACTAGGTACAACTTTGATGAGGGAAGTAGATAATAAGGATAAATATTTGGTCTCCGCTTAGGTATCTCTATCATCTATGAGGACATTTCTCTTTGTTGTTCAAGAAGACTTGAAAACTTGCACCTTGAGAGTCTCTCCTTGGCCCAAAAACTAGATGAACTGTCCATTGCCAATCTCATAACCGTTTTTGAGTTTCTTGAGAATACTTTACTGCAATTAGAGCATTTTTACTCTCTTTTGCATATTTCGAGGGAGAAAGTACGAGTAGACCAAATAATTAAAGATGGAAAAAAAATTCGTTTAGAAATTAGCTATGTACTTTTCTATCTTTTTTTGTAAATGTAATACCCTGCACTGGGAGGATGATATATGAATTTGACATTACGATAATTCCTTTACCTTATTAAGGTGTATGAATTAGATCCCTATTTAATTTCTTCAAGCATTGCGTTAACTTACGAGGTTTTTGCTCGAACTTTATTTGACATCTCTAGGGCCATGCTCGGATAAGGATTGGTACCCCTCCCTCCCCCATGTGAAAACATGGTCCGAGGTTGACATGTGACACCTCATCCCAACCTCTTAGTTGTTTTGCCCCTTTCTTTGTGTTTGTGCTTTGCATTGTAGGGTTTTGATTGCTTTAGTCATACGTCATTTATGATAGCACGTGTAACACCCCGAAGATTTTATTAGAATTTAGTTAGATTTTTATTTGGATTTTTTTGCATGCTTTGTGATTTATTGTGTTGTTGTTTAGGGCATTAATAATAAAAAAAAAATAAGAATTTTATTATAAATATAATAATTATAATAATTATAATAATGATAATGATAATAATAATAATAATAATGATAATAATAATAATAATAATAATAATAATAATAATAATAATAATAATAAAATGGGAAGGGTTGTGGTTATTTAGAAATTATTGGATAAATAATGAGATTTAATAAAATAAAATAAATTAGTAAGCATAAATAAATAAAATGAAAATAAATCTTATTTTTCTATATAAGGGTGAGGGAAGTTTAGAGGCCGTTGTACGCGGCGGGATTTCTGAATGCATGATATTGGATTATCCGGACTCAAATTGAAATCACTAAAGCAAGAGTCGCCACCGAACTTTATTATATCCAAGGAAAACATGGAAAGGGAAAATATCAATAAAACCCTAAGAAAGAGATCTAGGTAAGCAAGTCGATTATGCAAAGGAAAGGTGTTAGGCCGCCTTCGCATCCTTGGTACTCCAAGGGAACCATTAATCATATATGTTGTTTGCCTTATTATGGGTTTTAAAAGAAAAAGAGGGGTGAGTGAGTTAAAAATAATAAGAAAAAAGGAAAGGGTGAAGTTGTATTTTTTTATTATGCTTGCAAAGATTTGTGTGAATATCTCATGCCTACGTACCCCTTAAGTGCAATGAGGGATCAAATCTTCGTAGTTCACCTAAAAGGTTGTTTTGTTTGTTTGGGTTGATTTTATTAGAGAAAATGATAATATGCCTTCTCATTTAAGAGAATATCCATTATACATCATTTTGTTCTTGCTTGCTCTTTTTGTAATCCACCCTTGTGACCGGTTAATTGCGAGACTAAAAAGACACTCGACTTATAATATTGGTTAGGGGCTTGGTGTATGGACCAAGTAAATGCGGGGGTTAACAGTAAAGTGAATTTTTATTTTTTTTATCTTTGATTAGGTTGAAGCCTTTATTAGGTGTTTTACAAAGTATTTTGACATGCAAAGAAGGTGGTTTACTAAGTTATGGACAAAGGATGGTGAAAAGTTTTTCATGCAAGAAAGTAACTTTAGTTTTGAATGGTTAATTTTAGGTTGATTTTAGTTTTAAGGCATTAAAGCATACAACCTCTAACCTACCCCTCATACAAATCCCCATACCCCTATCTAAACATAGTATCCATAGTATCCTTATTACATCCATTTGAAAAGCAAGAAAGATAAACTAATCCTAGGGTGACATTTCTCTTCCACACATGGAATCTCAAAGACAAATAAAAAGAAAAGACGGGAGAAAATGAACAAATGAAGAGACAAGACAACTCTTGGTCTCTTGCTAGTCTCACTTGATTTGGATTGGAGCTTCCACTTTGTAATTTTCTTTTTCACCATGTTTGAATGGAACACTTTTGGATGTAACAAGAAGAGAAACAATGTTAATGCAATGACTTAACAAATTTTAAACTATAACATATAAGAAAAATTAGTAAACTTCAAAATATGAAATGGAGAAGTGTGAGTCCATAATGACATGCATTTTTTTTATATTTTTCTCATGTAAGGAAAAGCACATTTGAACATGATTATCAAGACAAGTCACATATGGGATGCAAACTAAACATGCTTTCTACACAAAATGAAAATGAAAATGAAAAAAGGGAAAAATACAAAAACACTTAACATGTGAAATGACACATATTGATGTCAAAATTAAATGCAATTGAAACACATCATTACTCATGCAAGTTGACAAAATGGGAATCAAAACAAGGCATGCTAGCAAGGTATAAACCCTAATCTACAACATGCTTGAAAATTGAACCAAAAGTGCAAGATATAAACATGACATCAAAAATATTTGGAAATATGAAATGAAACAAAATGATATGGAAAACCAATAATGTTCATGCATTGCATTTATGGTAAGTATCAAACAAGTTAGGGTGCTAATCATACAATGTATCACTTAAACATGCCAAAACTAGGTCAAATCAAAAATGAAATTGAATGAAAATGAAAAGGACCTAAAAATGTAAAGTGAACAGAATCAAACATGTTCCAAAATGTCATACCAACATCAATATGGAAACACAAATCAAGCATCAAAATTTGAAGTCCACTCTCAAGTCAAAAGACTAGCATAAACATCAAAACCAAAACACAAATGAGAACTAAATGAAAAATGATTCAAATGAAAAAACTTCCAACATAATAAAGACCCCAAATATCATATTAAAACCAGGGATGCAATCATTTCACATTGATCATGCATCAAGAATAAGTTACTACTTGAACCAAGCAAAAAAGGGAAAAGGAAAACCCTAATTTGGACTTTAAGAAATAAGCCTCAAATGAAAAAGTGCTCAACACAAAATATGTAACAAATCACCTATGGAAACCAAAAGTGTAACTATATATCATTTATGAACCACTTTTAAACACTCAGGATTTTCAAACTTTGGAAATAAATGAATAATAAATCCTAAGATCAAACTAAGTGAAAGATGCTTCAAAACAGAAAGCTCAAAAGAAGAAAAGTGTCACCTATTGCATAAGGACCACTCACAAATATTTTGGGTTTTTATCATGTAATATGAAATTACTATGATTTAAATACATTAAAAATAATACATAAAAAGAGAAAAATCATTTTTAATTTTATATTGGTCAGAAAAATAACCAAAATTCATATTATGGAAGAGAAAATCATTCCCAACAACTTTTATGTTGGACATTTTTTCAAAATCCAAATAGTTTGAGAAATATTAAATAAACAAAATAAATAGAATAAATAACAAAAAAAAATAAAAATGTAATCTAGTGGAAATTAGGGGAACAAAGTCTATGGTAAGATAGCGCGCAAATCCGTCCATTTTCCTCATTAATGAGGTGGCTCAGTGTGAGCCACTAGATAAAATGAAGACACATAATAGCGTGTGTTTCTTAATGCATATGAACACAAACAGATTTCAAAATTTGGAGGGACCACACGTCAAACTTCATTGGTCAAATTTGAGTTTTGGAGGGAGGGACTTGTGGTCGCCTGAGAAGATGACCGGACCACCAAATTTCATGGTGAGCAAGATGATGGGATCCAAAATTATTTATGAACAACCAACATTGCAAATCTAAGCTAGTAACAAAATGAAACCCTAGACTACAAATCAGAATTAAATGCTACTGAGTTCATGAAAATGTAATTAAATGGTACATTGATCATCAGGAACAAATTTCCAACAACATGGTATCAAGAAATTTAAGCTTTGGTTCAAGTTGTATACCTCTTGAAGAACACTCGAATTGCTGACTTTAGAGCACTGGTTCTCCCTCCACAGGTCACTATTCTGCTTGCTTCAAGTTGTCACACCTCCACCACACTTCAGGGAACCTTGTTGAGCCAAAGGAAAAGCTTCAAGATGCTTGAGTTTTGAAAACCGATTCAAAATTCAGAGGTCCAAATGAGAAATTTTGCAGCGATTCAATGGCTATCCCCGGTTTAGAAATGGCAGTGCAGTAGCCTCTATTTATAGAGGGGAAATGTATTGGTCGATTGCTGAATGATTCCAATTAGGTTAGAGGGAAAATGGAGTTTTGCATAATCTTGCAAACCAAGTTTTTATGAGGTGGCCTTTGTACCTTGCTAAGGGCATGTGCAAACACATTACACTTTCCACCATTCTGTTTTGAATCCAAAATTGTGGCCAACTATCATTGTCCTTACTCATTTTGGTGACTTGCTTCCAAAAAGGTGAAAATGCAAAAATGAAGAATATGGGACATGGGCATGGTACAGGTCGTGGATGAGTGCAAACAGAAAATAAAAATGGGTATTTCCTGATCTGTTTGAGGTCCAATTGCAACAAGGTTGGTTGGTTTGGGAGAAAAATGGTTGGAAGATAAGTCATGGTTTGAGCCCTCAACCATGGCATATCTTGATGCACACACACACACACACACACACACACACACCACATAATTGGTATATAATGGAATGACACAAAAAATTAAGCTAAAAAATGTGTAATTTGTAAAATTGCTATGTGACATAAATGGATAACTTGAAATGCAAGGTACAAGATGGTCCAATTGAGTTTTGGCTTGAATCAACCTCAAACAATTATGAACACAAGTCATATGATCCATTTGTGAGGTGTTTGAGTTGGAAAAACACCAAAAATCCCTTTAGATAAAAACCTCATTTTTTTTACTTTTGGACAATTTTAGCAACTTTGAGGTTTGCACTACAAGTCCTTGATATATGCATTTTTGGCTTTTGGACAATAAACTAAAGTTGTATATAATGGAAAAATAAGATCATATAAAAAAGAACCAGATCATTTGGGTCAAAAATGAGAAAGTTATGGGGTAGTGAAATTGGAAAAATGACTTATAATGTATGGACCTCATTCACCCTTTTACATTCAAAATTGTCCTTGGATGTGTGAAGATAAAAAGGTTCATCATGGTTATGAGATTGACTTTGAAAAAGAACCGCCTCATTTGTCCAAAAATTGAGGGCGTTATGATGTTTTGAAGTTTTGCCCAAAATCAATATGAACCAAAGATGACCTGTAATGTTTTCCCAAAATAAATGGTCTTCCACTCAAAATTGGACTTTGTGATAAAAATAAAAATGGTTAGGAATGTCCTGAATATTGATGTGGTGAAACTAACCACCCCATTTGGATGAAAATTGACCAAGTTATGGTCAATTGAAGTTGGGCAAAAATCAGGGTGCTGCATAAGGAGACCTTCACACTCAAATGCTAAACCAAGTAAAATATATTTTTGAAAAATGAACCAAACTTTTAGAGGGTCACAATTGAAGCATATTATAAAAAGAATGGGCTCCATATGATAAGTATTATCCAAGTTATGACCTTAGGAAGTTCAACTTGAAGATTAGGTCAAAACCCTAGACAACTTGAGATGTTTTTCCTTCAAAGATGGTTTTCCATCCATACTTGGTTCTTCATATATGAATAGAAGTTGTATATTATTAATTTTATAGTCCAATTCAAAAATAACCACATTCAAATCTTGCTTTATGAAAAAGTTATGACCTTTGGAAGTCAATCTAACCAGTCTTAGAGCCAATGAAGCAAATCCTTGTGATAACTTGCATAAAAAAAGATCAAGTGATGTTGAGATCCATGCATATTATGATATTCAATTACAAATTATGAACCTTGAGTTATTGAGACCATAATTCCATTTCTTTTGATCTTCAAATTTCTCAAACCTTGCACCAAACAAAAATACAAAATATACAAGCACAACACAAAAGCAAAAACCTATTTAAATGCATGAAGTTAGTGATGAATGATGCAAATGAAATGTATATACCTTTGAGACAAGTACATGGGGATAAGAGAACAAGCAAGTCAAAGGTAACACAATTAATAGTACAAAGCAAGGTAATGGGTGATACAATGAGTGAGATACCAAACCCTAGCTTGAGCAAACAACCAAGGAGAGGTTATCAAGACCATAATCACTTAGATCCATGCTTGTGATCACATTAGGTATTGATAAGTTGAAGGTATGAATGAAATGTTTGATTAAGAAGCTATGAAGCTTAGGGGTAAAATTGGGGTATGATAGTTGCCCATATCTAAGTTCCTTCAGCCTTGAGATATGAAGACTGAAATTCTTCGGGATTAAAAGGACTGAAGGTATTTAGATACAGAATACCTTATTTTTATCCCTAAGATGGATGTATGATGATGCAAAAAATACAAATTAATGGAGAAACGTTATGTTAGGGTGCATGATACGAATGCCATGCAATGCGAGACTCGTTGAGGAAGAGAGAGAAAATGTTGGACTATCCGGGGAAAGGCCTACCACAAGGGATTCCATTAAGGAACAAACAACAATATTAGTTTACTAATTTTGGAAGAAGAAAATCCATAGTGAAATAAACACTAAGGAGGCAAAATAAAGTAAGTCTGCCAGGATTCACACAGATCTTTTCACAGAGAAGATAATGAGATATGTTAACCTTCCTTAACTAAAGGTGCAACTTAGAGTAGGACACATTGGTTAACGGAGTGCAGGTCCGACTCATACGCAATTCTGAGGATGGGACAAAAGAACCTACTTCTGGACTTAGATGGTGAGCTAAGAACAGAGAAAACTAAAATTATCGATACTCGATTGCTTTGTCGGGTACTAGACGGAACTCATGTTTCTGGACTTAGATGGTGAGATAATAACAGAGAAAAATAACATTATCGGTACTCGATTTCTTTGTCGAATACTAGACGAAAATCATGTTTCTGGACTTAGATGGTGAGCTAAGAACAGAGAAAAATAACATTTTTGATACTCGATTGCTTTGTCGGATACTAGACAGAACTCATGTTTCTGGACTTAGATGGTGAGCTAAGAACAGAGAAACATAATATTGTCGGTACTCGATTGCTTTGTCGGATACTAGACGAAACTCATGTTTATGGACTTAGATGGTGAGCTAAGAACAAAGAAAAATGAATATATGGCTTCGTCAACTTCACGTACAAGTGACTAATCCTCATTCTACCCTTTCGATCCAGGTCTTTCTCCTAGAAAGGCACTGCCAAATTTTACCTTGATCCCCATAGATTTGTGATCCATGAACGGTTAATCTTTTCTTGAAATAAGTTTCACTACTTAACACACGAGCAACTACTTCTTCCTTCACTCCAAGTCTTTCTCTTGTAAAAGGCTTAGACAATTTCATCATACTCCCTACACGAGTGGTTTCTTTTGTCTGTTTCAGATTACCCCTTTGCTTACTGAGAGCAGTAATAATCTGATGTCATCTGATGACACTGAAATTCACCGTATTTTCGACTCCGATTTCGCATGCATTTTAGTAGTTTTATTGTCATTTTGTTGTGTTATTACTATGTTTCTCTTTGTTTTCAGGTTTTTACTTTAATCGGAGCCCCGATCGAGAAAAGGAGTGAAAAAGCGCTAAAAACCCTAAAATTCAGCATTTTGTACTTGTGGCTGGCGCCATAGACCCTGCCATGATGTGTCCTAGCTCAACTTCCCTCAACTACCATGTTCCCCAATACTTCCACTAAGGCGCCTCAGATTGGCCTTGTGGCGGGCACCATGGCCTTGTGGCGGGCGCCACAAGAGGAAAAAGTTTTCCCTCCCATTTTCAATTGAAGGGCATCCTTGTCATTTCCATCATTTTACTTTCCTATAAATAGAGACTCGAAATCACTTGTTCAATCATCCAAACTTAGAACAGAGGAAAACTCATAGAAAAATTTGTCTCACTTAGGCATATATTCAGTATTTTAAAGTGGTAATCGCTTCGCATTGGGGTGTTACCACAATTGTGTAATCGAGTTTTGTGATTGAGTCTGTAATCGAGTTTGGAGCACTTTGGAAGGAAGTTAATCCTGCCGCCATTTTCATTTCCGCTTTGCATTTTATTCAACCCTCCGATTGGAGCAGGTTTTTATTACTTTGCCTTTACCCATTTTAATTTCCCGCACTCGCTTTACTTTATTTATTTCCCGCACTCGCTTTACTTTATTTATTTCCCGCACTCGTTTTACTTTATTTATTTCTCGCACTCGCACAACTTTTATTTACCTTCCGCACTCGCACTACTTTTATTTAAATTTAAATGCACCTTTACTTTACCATGTCCAACTAAATCTATAAGGTTAGAATGTAAGGATCTTGATTTAACCGATAATTCGTACAATAGTTCGTAGAAACACTTAAGGTCTATTTTGACTTTCAACTTAAGTTTTTCCGCACTTAATTTCCGTTGGGTAAGATCGAAAGTCGTCCAACGTCTTTTTAAACTTAATTGTTTTTAACTATTTCAAAAACAGCGAAAGCGCTTTGTTTAGTTCATTAGGAGTTTTTAACTTAAGAAGAAAAGAGATTTTAAAACTATTTTCGGACGCGTTTATAAGTTTAGAGTCTGGTTCGTGAGAACCTCTTTTAGTTAAGAAATCCAGGTTAAAATACTTTTCAACTTAGTCAAGATACTATATTTCTTAAAAATAGGTTTACTACTCTAACGCAATGCGCGCCTTTTTATAAGTGACAATAAAAGGGTTTGATTAGGGAGTACAACTCGGTTCTGAATACGCGAAAGCGACAGTTCCTGTTAAATTAGTTCTTTTCAAAGTAGGAAACACTGCCCATAAGTAGCTCTATTAGCAAGTACTTGGATTATTAATTGATTATGTGAATTACATTCGAGCCTGTCTTTATTAATTGAACTTTAGTCAACACTTTACTTTTCATTGCACACTCTAAAAACCCCTATTTTTATTACCTAAGATAAACACCATAACAATAGATAACGATAGATTGACACTTGGTCTATGTGGATTCGACAATCTTTTATATTACTCTGACGCGTTCGTATACTTGCGAAAAGCACGCATCAAGTTTTTGGCGCCGTTGCCGGGGACCAATTTCGTCAAATTTCATTTCCCTGTTGTTATATCGTTTAGACTTAGGTTATTTCCCGCCGATCAATGCGAAGAACTCGCAGCACCGGAAGTTTAAGCTTAATATACCCTCTGGCGGAACCTGAACGTTACGCTCGCACACGTTTATTCTTTCATAGAATTAGGAGAGCTATGGCCGAAGATCAAAACCAAAGACCTCTTAAGGACTTCTCCCAACCATCTAACGAAGAATCTAGTTCTAGTATAGTAAACCCGACCATCCCAGCTAATAATTTTGAACTTAAACCATCCTTGTTGCGACTAGTGCAACAGAGACAATTCGTAGGTCTCGCTACTGAGAACCCAAACTAACATTTAAAAATATTTCTTCAATTAGCAGACACTTAAAAAACCAATGGAGCTTCTCCTGAGGTGATCCGTTTAAGATTATTCCCTTTTTCCCTCAGAGATAAAGCCCTATCATGGTTAGATTCTCTTCCACCCAATTCCATTACGACTTGGGATAACCTTAGAAGAGTATTCCTTGCTAGATACTTTCCCCCAAGTAAGACCATCGTTCTTCAAAACCACATAACTAGATTTACCCAAAACCAAGGAGAATTGTTGTTCGAAGCTTGGGAGAGATATAAAGAGTTGGTAAGAGCATGCCCACATCATCTGGTTAATCATTCAAACCTTCTATAATGGACTTCATTACAACATTAAGATGACCATCGACGCCGCCGCAGGCGGTGCTCTGATGAACAAACCTTATCCTGAAGCTAGTGCCCTCATTGAAGATATGGCTCAAAACCATCAATCATGGGGAGTCGAACGAGCGACAGTTGAGAAGAAGGAAGCCCAAGGAGGAGTACATGAACTAAGCTCTATAGACATGATGCAAGCTAAAATGGACGCATTAGCCTTTAAGGTCGAGCATATGTGCATAAACCCGAATACTGTAGCCGCAGTTTCGTCGGATTGTGAGATATGTGGAACCAAAGGACACCAATCTGCAGAATGCAGTCTATTAAATGAAACCCACTCTGAGCAAGTGAACTACACCCAAGGAACCCATACTCAAATACCTGTAACCCTGGATGGAGGAATCACCCGAACTTCTCCTATAAGAACAATAACCCGATCCAAAATAATGTACCTCCGAGACAACCTGGTTACCAAGCCCCAAGATCAAATCAACCTATGCAACCTGTACCACCAAAGCCGAGCCTTGAGAAAATTATGGAAAATTTTATCACTGCTCAAACCCAACAAAACAAGGAGTTCATGAACCAAAACATTCATGTTAACGAATTGATTACTCAGTTAGGAACCAAGGTTGACCAAATATTTTAGTCACATTAAGATGCTTGAAACCCATATCTCTCAGGTAGCTTTAAACCAAGCCCCTCAGACTACACCTGGAGGACAGTTCCCTGGACAACCACAACAAAATCCGAGAGGACAAGCCAATTCCATTACCCTACAAAGTGGGAACGCTTATGATGAGCCACCAAACCCAAGAATGAGTGAACCCAAAACTTCTAAGGAATATACCAAACCCACAGACGAAGTAAAGGAATCAGAGGAATCTGAAAACCAGGAAGGTCAAGAAAAAGGAGAAGAACCTAAAGATAAAACTTATGTACCACCCCTGCCGTATAAACTACCTATACCATATCCGCAAAGACTCAAACAAACCCAAATCAATAACCAGTATCAGAAATTTATTAAAGTTATAGAAAAACTTCATGTAGAAATCCCTTTCACAAAAGCCATCACCCAAATACCCTCTTATGCAAAGTTTCTCAAAGACATCCTTACCAATAAACGTAGACTTGACGATCCGAAGCCTTTGGAATGTAATGCCATTTTCGAGAATAAATTAGCCAAAAAAGATAAAGATCCTGGAAATTTCTCAATTCCTTGTCTTTTGGGAAGTCACGTCACCGAAAAAGCTTTTCTAGACTTATGAGCTAGTGTGAGCTTAATGCCTTTAGCAGTTTGTGAGAGGTTAAACTTAGGAGAATTACAACCCACTAAGATGTCACTTTAGTTAGCCGATAGATCTGTTAAGTATCCGATAGGCATTTTAGAATATGTTCCTGTTAGGATAGGTCAGTTATTTATCCCTACTGATTTTGTTGTCATGGACATCAAAGAGGACAATGATATACCAATCCTTCTAGATAGACCATTCTTATCGACTGCAGGAGCCATAATAGATGTCAAGAGAGGAAAGTTGACCTTTGAGGTAGGTGACGAGAAAATAGAATTTATACTTTCGAAATTTCTTATGGCGCCTGTGATGGGAGACGCATGTTATGCCTTAGATATCATTGATGAATGTGTTAGGGAATTAGAACAAGAAGATATTATAAAAACAATTAAGTTACCATCAACTCTCATAATGGAAGATGATGACTTTAAGAAACCCTACATCGATGATAACCTTTACGAAGGTTTATCCCTTACCCCAGATCCTATGCCATGCCCTAAGAAACCAACCTTAGAACTTAAGGAACTACCAAAGAATCTGAGATATGAGTTCCTCGATGAAGAGATGAACCGTCCAGTTATAGTCAGTGCTACCTTGAGCCAAGAGGAAACGAACCAACTTTTAGACGTTTTACAAAGATGTCCCTCAGCCTTAGGATATAATATCTCTGACCTGAAAAGTATAAGCCCATTTGTACGCGTGCATCGGATTTCGCTCGAAGAAGATTCAAAACCCTCCAGAGAGCATCAGAGAAGAATAAACCCTATAATGAGTGATGTTGTTAAAAAGGAAGTTCTTAAGTTACTTGAGGCAGGTATAACCTACCAAATCTCGGATAGTAAGTGGGTGAGCCCTGTGCATGTAGTACCTAAAAAGGGAGGCATCACAGTCGTGCAAAACGATAAAGGCGAACATGTAGCAAAACGGTTAGAAGGAGGATGGCGGATGTGTATAGATTATAGAAAATTAAATAAAGCAACCAGGAAAGCTCAGTTCCCTTTACCATTTATAGACCAGATGTTGGAGCGTCTAGCCAGACACTCTTACTTCTACTATCTGGATGGATACTCAGAATTCTTCCAAATACCTATCCACCCCGAAGATCAAGAAAAAACTACCTTTACATGCCCTTATGGAACTTTTGCCTACAGACGAATGCCATTCGGCCTCTGTAATGCCCCAACTACTTTCCAACGCTGCATGATGTCCATCTTTGCAGACTACCTAGATGGTATTATGGAAGTATTTATGGATGATTTCTCGGTTTGCGGATTTGATTTCCACAATTGTCTTGCTAACCTTGAGAAAATCATGGAGAGATGCGTGGAGGTGAACCTCATGCTAAATTGGGAAAAATGTCATTTCATGGTGACCGAAGGAATTGTTTTAGGACATATAGTTTCCGAAAAAGGTATAGAGGTAGATAGAGCTAAAATAGAAGTTATAGAAAACCTAAAACCACCTAAAACTATCAGAGAAGTCCGAAGCTTTCTTGGACACGCTGGATTCTACCGGCGTTTTATTAAGGACTTCTCTAAAATAACTAAACCTTTAACTGGACTTTTAATGAAAGACGTTGAATTCATTTTCGATGAAAAATGTAATGACGCATTTAATCTTTTAAAGCAAGCATTAGTATCAGCACCCATTATGAAACCACCTGATTGGTCAGAACCTTTTGAGATAATGTGCGATGCTAGTGATTACGCGGTTGGAGCCGTTCTAGGACAAAGGAAAGACAAAAAATTACATGCCATTTATTATGTCGGTAGAACCCTAGACGCTGCCCAACTTAACTACGCAACAACTGAAAAAAAATTACTCGCTGTAGTTTTCGCTATAGACAAATTTAGATCTTATCTAGTAGGAGCAAAAATTATAGTTTACACTGATCATGCTGCCATTCGTTACCTATTAAGTAAAAAAGATGCCAAGCCCAGGTTACTCCGATGGATTCTATTACTACAAGAGTTTGATTTAGATATAAGAGATAAAAAAGGCACTGAAAATGTAGTATCTTATCACCTTTCTAGGCTAGAACATCTAAAACCAGAACTAGTACCCATAAATGATGATTTCGCCTATGATAGACTGATAGCTAAACTAGAAACCATTGAAGATGATAACCTAAGCACTCATGAGCACTCCCAAAATACCTTAGCAGTAAGTAATGTACCATGGTATGCAGACTTCGTTAATTACCTAGTTGTTGATATTGTACCCCCTGATCTTGACTACCACCGCAAGAAGAAATTCTTCCACGATGTGAGAAACTTCTATTAGGACGAACCACTCCTTTTCAAAAGGGGTAAAGATGGCATTTTCGCCGTTGCGTTCCAGAAGAAGAGGTAAATAGTATTATCGAGCATTGTCATTCTGCACCTTATGGTGGACATGCGAGCACCTCTAAGACGTACGCCAAGATTCTTCAAGCTGGCCTATTCTGGCCTACCATGTGACGTGATGTCTATGCTTACATTGTCAAATGTGACAGGTGCCAACGCACTTGAAACATTTCAAGGCGTGACGAAATGCCTCTAAGAAACATTCAGGAAGTAGAACTCTTCGACGTATGGGGTATAGATTTCATGGGACCTTTCCCACCATCCTTAGGAAACAGGTATATCTTAGTAGCTGTAGACTACGTATCCAAGTGGATTGAAGCCATAACTGCACCCACAAACGATACTAGAGTGGTGATTAAACTGTTTAAAAACTATATATTCCCTAGATTTGGAACACCACGTTTAGTCATAAGCGATGGAGGATCACACTTCATATCAAGGATATTTGACAAACTTTTAAGAAAATATGGAATTAGGCATAGAGTAGCAACACCATACCACCCACAGACTAGTGGCCAAGTAGAAGTATCAAATAGGGAGATAAAACAAATCCTAGAGAAAACCGTTTCTATCTCTAGGAGAGACTGGTCTCAGAAGCTTCAAGAAGCATTATGGGCCTACCGAACCGCTTTCAAAACCCCTATAGGAACTACTCCTTACCAACTAGTTTATGGAAAATCCTGCCACTTACCGTTCGAGTTAGAGCATAAGGCCTATTGGGTCATTAAAACTTTGAATTTAGACTACCTGACCGCTGGAGAAAAGCGTACCCTTGACATTCATAAACTAGAAGAACTTAGGCAATCTGCCTACGAGAATGCAAAAATATACAAAGAGAGAACAAAATCCTATCACGACAAAAGAATAATAATGAAAAACTTCAATATAGGCGACCCTATTCTCTTGTTCAACTCTAGGTTACGACTCTTCCCTGGGAAGCTACGCTCAAGATGGACTGGCCCTTTTGAAGTATCCAAGATTCTGAGATCTGGAGCCGCAGAAATCAAGAACGAAACTTGTAGTCCGTTCATTGTAAATGGACAAAGACTGAAGCTCTACGAAGGAGGAGACATTCCAGCATACTACTCAAAACACACTCTGATTAATCCACCGATTCCTACTACTACAGGTGTATAAATTCTAATCATCAAGCTAATGATGTTAAACAAGCGCTGCATGGGAGGCAACCCATGGTTTTCCATTTTACTTTTTCGCATTAATTTAATTTAATTTTATTTTATTTTTATTTTCACCGAGACTAAATATTTGAATGGTTTGTATTTTCAGGATCACTTTCCTAACTTCTACAGGATGTAGGATTTCGATGATATGCACGTAGCCTATAGAGATGATGCTCAGAGAGAGCGCTACATCGCTCTGTATCAGCGCCCTATGGCGCCCACACGTTATCCTGATCAGCACTGCATGGAGGCACTGGGAATTGAGCCGAGTATCCGATTCCTGAGCCACCAGCTTCACTGGGACAAGTTCACTGACGACTTGAGTAACACCTACAGGAACTTGACATTGGAGTTCCTCAGTTCATTTGATTATGACCCATACTCTGGACCGGATGGGTATGCTGCTTTCAGGCTCTTTGGAGTTGAGTACTCTTTCAGCCAGAAAGAGTTCGGTGACCTATTGGGTTTCCAGACCACTCCTGATGCTATCCTAGAGACACCTATGGGATATTTTCTGGGTAAGGAGGTGGAGAAGTTTTTGAGTGATATATCAGGCGGTGGAAGCCAGGATCCATCTACACAGCTGTCTCAAGTTATACATAACCCCGCCTTTAGATACTTCCAGATGATATTGGCACACTCCTTCCTAGGAAGACCGGATGCTGAGACATTACTGAGTGAAGAGGATATCTTCCTACTATTTTGTGCATCCCAGTCTCTCCCAGTAGCATGTGGGAACTTTCTGTTATGTGGCCTCAGTGGTGTCTCCAGATCGACCGAATGAGTCATCCATGTGGGCGGGATCATTACACAGATTGTTGTCGCTTTAGGTCTATCTCGCAAGATGTTACATCTCCGGACCTACTGTGGGTACACTACCATGGACATCGACTTCTATTTGACCAGAGGGTTGATGAGGAGAGCCTCTTTCCACCCATGTCAGTTCCGATTGCTAGTCGACAACGAGGCTATTCATTATTTCACACTACCTGATCCTATGATGACTAGTGTGCATGACCCAGCGAATTGGAGTTATGCTCTGGAGGGCCAGGGTGAGACCACCGAGGAGCCGAGATCACCACCCATTGCTGAGTACACGCCTACACCACCTTCTCCCAGGATCACTGTATTCTCTAACAATCTATCATTGCAGACCCCAGACATCCGCACCCAGATTGCAGAGTGTCATAGAGAGATTGCAGAGCTTAGACAGGAGGTGGCTGACCTCACCTTACAGATGGGAGTATCTGACCTCACCCACGCTACCGAAGCCGACTGTTTATACCAGGAGATCGTAGAGCTTAGGCAGGAGGTAGCCATGCTCCGTGGATCTACTCAGGAAGACGACATCCCTACTATATGATCTCACCATTTCATCTTATTTTATCTCTTTTTTATATTTCTCGCATTTACATAACTCATTTTATATCATCGCATTTGGAATATTTTATCAACTATGTCTACACATTGATATTTCTACTTTTAGATATATCTATATCTTATGTTTGTTTTATTTACATTTTTTATTATTTATTTATTAATCTAATGTTTAAATTTTATTTTATTCTATTTTTATTTTTGCTTTTATAAAA
Source organism: Lathyrus oleraceus (assembly GCF_024323335.1). Lineage (NCBI taxonomy): Eukaryota > Viridiplantae > Streptophyta > Magnoliopsida > Fabales > Fabaceae > Lathyrus > Lathyrus oleraceus. The sequence goes on along the minus strand of NC_066584.1, from coordinate 48,006,274 downwards.
TTATGCAAGCCAATGATACTAGGAAAATTACAAGACAAACGCTATCCGGACCCCTAAAGCCAAAAGACAACGAGAAGCCCAAGCCAAAGGACCAAAATCCGGCCCAACCGAACTTTGCCTTGTGGCTCCCGCCATAGACCCTGTGGCGCCCGCCACAGCGTCTGTATAAGCTCGGGGCAGACTCCCTTTCTTCACCATTTTCACACCTTCAAACCTTCAAAACCCATTTTTCCACCTTGCAAAAACGTCCTTGAACCCACAAAAAGCTCACACCTTTCTCATCCTCACACCATACAAATCATTTTCCCGATTTCCATTTTCATTTTCATCCGTCGGATTTCGTAAAAATCCAACCTTTTCACATTCCACTTCATCTTCTTCGCCGCTTTTCAAGAGCTACATAATGGAGTTTAATGGATTCATTCTTCGAGGTGGGAAACCGGGAGATAGGCAAAGGAAGATTATCGAACGGTTGCAAAATCGGGAGATCCTCCCGACAAGGTATGTTGATGAAAATTGTCTCTACACTTTAGGTATCTATCATAGCATATTTCATTTACTAGATAATTTAGGTTTGCATAATTTCTTTTCAAACAAAGAACCTACCTATGAGCGATTGACAATCGAATTTTTAAGTTCTTTAATCTATATTGTCAATCCTAACACTGCTAGCACAGTTGGTACTGTCAGATTTAGAATGTTTGCTGTTGAATATGAATTCAATACCGACGAACTAGCAGGCTTGTTAGGAATCCCTCATGGGGACGGTGCTATTTGTGAGGCCCCTTTGGATTCGCATTGGTCAGTCGAGGTGTTCTCCTTCTGGCAGAGATTGTCAAACACTTCCATAAATTCTTTTGAAGGAGTTCTTGCCTCGACTATCCATAACCCGACCATCAGAGTTTTTAGATATCTGTTGGTATGTACTATTTTTGGCCGGGAGAATCCAAATAAGGTTAATGCTAGAGAGCTTCTATTTTTGCAAGGAAGCCTCACAAATAGAAGAATTAACTCGGTCCCGTTCATGCTTGCTCATATGACTTTAACTTTAAATAAAGCGGGACCGATTGTTTTCGGAGGATTGATTACGTCTATTGCTCGGGCGCTTAACCTGAACAATGAGATAGCTACCCTAGACCCCTTACCTCCTCGCACAATTAACCTAAAATTTCTGAGAGACATGAAATTGTGCCGATTAAGGAGAGAAGGAGGCTACGTACTTATGGTTCATGGTGTAGCTATCCCATCTGTTGTTTTACCATGCACTAGACGTACTGATGTACAAGATGAAAGGAATTGGACCTACGCTTTAGATGCTCCACCTGTTTTTGGTCCTCTTCCTCCTAATGTTCCTGATGAGGCGGGACATGACACTGATGAAGAATATGATCGGAGAGAGAGATCTCCTGTACCCCATGTGTCCCCCCATCACACTTCACCACCATACACCGCACCATCTTCTTCTTCTACAGGTACCGCTCCTGGCTTTTATATTACAAAAGAGATGTGGCGTGACCACATAGCTAGAGAGAAAAGGCGTGACGACCTACTCTCTACCATCCAGCAACAACTGGCGAATAACATGAGCTTCATGCAAGAATCGCAACGGAGGACAGACAGGTCCTATGACACTGTTTTACAGTCCCTGCAAACGATCGCAGATACACAAGCCCGTCAGCAACACTGCCATCGTCAGCATATTGCACTCATAGAAGCCACTCAGGGTTCCATTTTAGGTAACCTTCGAGAGGTGAGGACCGCTTAGGATGCCTTATAGGCCAGGATGGTTCAGCGAGACTGTCGTCGTACCCGATCACGTCGTCCACCTCAGGATGGCGAAGGCACCAGTGGTCAGCAGTAGGTTGTCAGGTAACTCTTCCCTTATCTTATTTCGAAACATTGGGGACAATGTTCGATTTAAGTGTGGGAGGAGAATCTATCGTCTTTTCTTTATCGCTTTTCTTTGCTGTTTTTAGATAGTTTGTTTATTTTTATTGCCTTTTAGTTGTTTATTTTGCTTTTAGTTTAAGTGTCCTAGATAATGCATGAGTTTGACGAGTCACCAAATATAGTGTATCTTTAGTACAGTCTAATCTCCCCATACTTTTAGCCCCACCGAAATTTTTTTTGCAAAAAGAAAACAGTGTTATTCTGAAAGTTCTTGGGATTTAAAGACGGGTTTGAGTAAGGATGTGGTGACTTGGGAGAACTTTGCGAAACATCAGTATTATTTTAGCACCATAGACTTCGTAAATATAAGAATCAGTCCCAAAACCTCATATATCATGGCCTTAATCATCATTTCGGTATAAGTCCTCAGTAGTTTATCTCAGCAATCAACTCCGGCCTACGCATCCTCTACGCAGGGGACCGATGCAAATAAGTGAATGATCCAGCAAAATAAATAAAAGAAAGCAAAAAAAAGGCAACTCAGGTATAGGTGACCCTCACAAAGTCATTTAAACCAAAGAATTGTAAAAATTTGCTATAAAAAGAAAAAGAAAAAGAAAGAGAAAAATTTACCCGTTGTTAGTTGGTTCAAAAGTATCTGGCGCTGAACTCGGTAGGACGGATTACGGTTCGATCCCCCACAACTGCAGTTGGGTCAAATAAAAGGGTTTACACATATTTATGTGCCAGGAACCCCATGTTTAGATCATAATCACTAACAGGTCACTCTGCTACGAAGCATGTACGCATAACGGGCTTAATGTGATTGCGCATGAATGAAAAGCACACAAAAAGAGATGAAGAGGCAGGCCTAGGTATTGTGGGATAATATGGGTTGGTTAATATAGGAATGAAGTTTATGTCCGTATTTGCGGATTAGTGTCATCATGATACCCTTAGTTCACTCAATTAGTACCTATCACTGCATCCCGACTTGAACTTAGAAATTTTTTAACCTAAAGCACTCGTTTACACCAGTTTTTCTTCTATGAGCTTTTTAATGTTTTGCTTAAGGACAAGCAAAGGTTTAAGTGTGGGAGACTTTGATGACACTGAAATTCACCGTAGTTTCGACTCCGATTTCGCATGCATTTTAGTAGTTTTATTGTCATTTTGTTGTGTTATTACTATGTTTCTCTTTGTTTTCAGGTTTTTACTTTAATCGGAGCCCTGTTAGTTGTAAATTTACGTGTCGGATTTTTGTTATCGTATCCACAGGGATTGTAAGATATCACCGTCGTTCGATGGTTGTATTAATTCTAGCTCAATGTAACAATAAGGTTTTGGTTGGTTGTCACGTTATCTTGCATAAAAAGGTAATAAATTGCGGTAAAAGTTATGGTTTGAATAAATGAGAAATATTGCCAAAGTTAGGGTTCGATGATCACTTTGCATGTATTTGTTCGGTCAACAATCTTATAAACTCCTTTAGATGATAAATTATTTCACAAGGTCCTCCCAATGTGTTTCTCTCGAACACCCATTGTGAGTTTTGCCATTTTGATCCATTGTTTCTCTCGAACACAATCTATCAAAATGACAACTTTTTAGTTCAACCTTATGGTGAACAAAATCATTCATTACTATCTCTAGCTAACAAACAAGATTGGATGAAAACCTAGGTCAAGAGTTGGTAAACATCTCTCGATCATAAACCAACACTAAGAGTTTTAAATAGAAACAAAGTTTTCATCATATATTCACCATTAAAGAGTTTACACATGAAGATCCTTACATTTACACACAAAGCTAGTAATCACCTACATCTAACCTTGACAAATGGAGGACTTAGCTACTCATTTTCATGGTAGCTTGGTCGGCAAGTTTCGGAAGAAGGTTGATCAACATCCAAGTCGGATAATCGATGTTGGATGGGAATCCACCTTCTTTTTGTAGAAGATGGTTACAAGATGAAGAGAAATGAAAACTAGGGCATAAAAGCTCCCAAGAACAATGCTGGAAAATATCTCTAAGAAAGTACAAAAGTGGAAAAATGCTGTAAAAACTAGGTATGGTGCTCAAAAGTGGCACCTGCTACTTATAGAGTAGTATTGGGCTGTCATGCTCGCTAGGCGAGCAGAAAGGCTCGCCTAGCGAGGGTCTAATTGTGGCACACAAGGCACCTGTGCCCAGAGAAACAGGGTCTGTTGAACTGTCATGTTCGCCTAGCGAACAAACCTTCGCCTAGCGAAGGACACGCTCCAACCTTCGCCCCAGCGAGGTTGAGAGGTTTTGCTACTGGAATGCTCGCTGGGGACTCGCTAGAGCTTCGCCTAGCGAGTGAGTGCTGGCTGCGCTCTCCACCAAAACTGAACGAACTCGCTACCACCTTCGCTATCAGCTCGCCTGGCGAATTTATTGACATTTTACTGGAGCTTTTCGCTGGGCGCTCGCCTAGCGAGCAGGCTTCGCCACAGCATTCGCCTAGCGAGCATGATGATGAATGCTTGTTTTTCTTTGGTTCCTTTGCCAACTTTCTTGTGTTTTAAATTTCAATTATTTCATGCCTTCTTCCTGCACAATAACACACAAATCAAAGGCACCAAGCTTGTTTATCAATGTAATGCATTTCATCTAAAACAAAGGTGATTTAGACAATTTAGCAAGGAAATAGAGTGAAAGATGCCCACATATGATAGCTCAAATAAGCACTTTTGGGCATCTAACAACTCTTCCCAACTAGATTCTTGCTTGTCCTCAAGCAAAGTATGCCTCTTGAAGGACAAGAGGATTTGCTTTAAGAAAAAGGTTTCTCCGAAGTTGGATAAACGGCTCAAACACAAGCGAAATCCGCATATACAAGTTTCCAACGGTTCGAATAAAATAATACACAAGAACTAAAACTTAAATAGCAATGCAAAATATTTATCTATCTACAACAATACTATTCTGAATGAATCATCCTATCTCTCCTCTTCGAATAAGGAATGAAGATTTTACGCGTTTGCAACCGCGGGAATAATCTCACTCTCTAACAAACAATGAAGAAATCAAATAGATTCATACAATGTCTAACAATTATAAATGGTACTGTGGAAGCATAAAGATCACTAAGGGCTTTTCGGTTGAAGCTTGGTTAGGTTAACAAACAAGGGTCATTTCTAAGGCCATTGAAACGAAAGTGCCGATGCAAAAGAGACATTCACAGTATTATTCACACATCTCGACTTTGTTTCATTTGTTTCTTATTTGAAACCTTCACAACACATATTCCACAACTCAATTTTTATTTTTCACTATTTTTCTTCCAAATTCTTTCTATTTTTATTCTTTTCTTTCACATCAAATATACAAAACAGATGTTTCTTTTCTATATTTTCTATACATATATTTTTTTTATGCTTGCTCGGTTTTTCATTTTTATTTTCAAGAGTTGTGGTACTTACCAATTCTCCCCAACTTATTTCTTACTCACCCTAAGTGAATGCTCTTAACTTTTTACGGCAAAAGAACAATAATCAAGATTTTCCGGGTTGTAAAAAAAAGATTTTTGAGATCTCGCTTTATTTCAAGCCGAGATTCAACTGTTTAAGCTCAAAGGGGTTAACAAATACTCTCTCTGCTCACAGGTAAGTTGTTTTTGGATGTAGTTGTGCTCAAAAGAAAACAAGTGCCTTGATCATTTCTAATTGCTTCCACAATTTCACAATAATAAAAGACAAAGCATGAATCACATGAATCAACAAAACTTATTAGAATCCAGCATTTAAGTGTACAATGGCGGTTTCTTCACAATTTGTGGTTTTAAGTTCTAGATGAAACATTCATTCTATTATGTTGCAAAAAGACAATATTCAATTTACCAAAAAGAGTAAAGTTCCTAATGCATTCTAAAATTCTAGCCGGAGGTAACTATGTATCTTAGCTTCATTCACTTGTTTATTCTTATCATTGCCATCCAAGCTCGGATGCACCTTCACTGGGTACTTCTTGAGGAGCAACCAATCTAGAAGGTTTGCCACTTAATCACCCAAAAAATTTATTAAACAAACAAAATTAAAAACAGAAATAAATAACATTAACTGAAAATATAAATTTGTTCATGGGGGACAAAACACCCCAATAGTACAACACCAAAGTTAAGATACAAAATCCGAAAATACAAATAAAAATAACATAAAAACTGAAAAGTACAAAAACTTAACCCTCTAAGGGCTCAGGACTCCTCCTCGCTACCGGCATCAGAACCGGTAGCCTCATCATCAACATCATCATCATCATCATCAGCATCAGCGCCCCACCCCCTCACCATAGACAGGCCTGTCCACATGCCAGTTGGCGTTAAGCAGAAACTGCTCACGCGCCAACAATGCCTGAGCACCGGTGGGGTCATTTCCTTGCAGTTCTAACCTCTGCATACAGTTGTGCATATCTGTCATGGCTCTCTGGGATGCCGCCATCCACTCAAAACTGTAATCGCACACAGCTCGGAGGTAGGGATCAAGTCCAGGAGTAGAAGTACTAGGACCATCAGAAGCCCTGGTACTCCCTGTAGCAGCACTGCCTCTAGCATTCTTCGCTCTACAATATTTGGCCACATACCGGTCATCGATAGGTGACGGGATCCTTACCTGACCCCGAGACGGAAGTCTCACCCTTGCCTAAATGCATAAACTCATGATCAAGCACGGGAAAGCTAGGGGACAATTAACACGAGCCCCCGACTTTAGCCCGCTCTCGATCACGGACTTCAGCTCATTTGCGATGATCCTCGCCACATCGATCTGGACGTTGGTGAGGATAGAATGGACCAAATGTGCCACTGGGATCGGCACTGTAGAGGTGTGGGATTTAGGCTGGATGTTGGTTAAAACCAAAAGCAGTATCAGTTGAGCCATGGGAGTCATGTCCTCCCTGTGATACCTCATTGGAACCCCAGATGGGTTCAGCTCAACAGATTTCCCTGGTAAAAGCAGGGCGGCAGAAATTGCTTCAACATCACGGTGAAGTCGTAGGTCAGTGTGGTATTGGTCTCTCTCATCAGCTCCCAGCTGGAGCGGTTCCCCAAGGATTCGGTTGATGGCATCCCGATCAAATGCAATTTGACGCCCGGCCACTTTAGATACCCAAGTAAAGGGCTCGTCGTCGTCGGGCAGTGCGTTAGCATAAAATTCCCGCACTGTAGCTATGTCGTAATGTTCCAAAGGATTAATCAACCGATCCCATTTCTTCGCGTCAATCAACCCGGCAAAATTTCTGTTAGTGCCCTGTGGGTTGATCAGGAATCGCTTCTCTGGAAGAATTTTCCGCTTCTCCAGAGAAATGTATCCGGCGGCCTGCTTCGGGCCGACAAACTTATCTTGGTCAAACTGGATAGGCACGGTCCGGGAAGTAGTCGCTCCCTTTCTTTTCTTAGGCGCTCCAGACCTTGACTCCATCTGCAAAATATGAGAGGAAACAACACACACCAAACAAACAGATTAGACATCAAAGCAATATTCAAAAGACTGACATGCTCGCTGCTGCTTCGCCTAGCGAAGTGGCAGCGAACGCTCGCCCCAGGTTCGCCTAGCGAGTGCTAGCGAACCTTACGGGTTTTGGGGTTTTTCAGCATGTTCAGAGATTCTCCCCCAAAACCCATACTCAAATGGTTCCAACATCAGAACCTAATGATTTAACAAGTAAATAATCGTTCTATACTATTGGGGATTACATATTTGCATTCAAAACCTAAAATCCCCAATTCTAAAACCTAAAATCCGAATTTGCAAAACCTAAATTACCACATGCAAACCTAATGTTTCCCATACTCCACTCATCCTAATTGCAATTGAAATTGGAAATTTAGAGTTCAAACAAAAAGAAAAATGTAGTAGGGCAAACCTTAGTTACACAGATTTGGAAATGTGAAGTGAGTAGGATTTGCAAACGACCGAAAAGAGAGAGTGTTGGTGAGAGAGATGCAAATGAGAGAGTGTGGAGAGCTTTGTAAAAATGTTCTCAGCAGGGTTGCAAGACAGCAAAGTTGTGTTAGGGCAAAAATGAGTGCCCTGCTGAGTTTTTAAATAAGTGCTGTCATGCAGCGCTCGCTGCTGCTTCGCCTAGCGAGCAGCTAGCGAATCAGCTCGCTACTGCCTCGCCTAGCGAACAACAAGCAAGCATGACAGCAATTGCCTTTTCAAAGGCAGCAGTTCATGTTCATACAACATGGTCTAAGCACAAAGAAACCCAACACAACACAACACAAAAAACAGTAAATACTTACAATGTTGGGGTGCCTCCCAACTAGCGCTTGTTTAACGTCGGCTAAGCTCGACGGTGCGATGCTCACAGAGGAGCATCAAGCGGAAAAGCATAGCTCTCGCGATCCACATGACCGCCGAGATAAACTTTCAATCGTTGGCCATTCACGGTCCAACTATCTTTCTTGTCTATGTCTTCAATAACAATAGCCCCGTACTCCTTCACATCTTTCACCCGAAATGGCCCGGACCATTTTGATTTCAACTTCCCGGGAAACAATTTCAACCGGGAGTTAAACAATAAGACCAATTGTCCGGGCACAAATTCTTTGTTACAGAGCTTCTTGTCGTGATACTTTTTTGCCTTTTCCTTGTACAACCAACTTGAGTGGTATGCGGCATTGCGCATCTCTTCCAACTCAAGTAGTTGTACCTTCCTTTTGTCACCGGCCAACTCATTCTCAAAATTTAAAAATTTTAGGGCCCACAAGGCCTTGTGCTCCAATTCAACCGGCAAGTGGCAAGTTTTACCAAATACCAATTGAAAGGGAGTTAGGCCAATTGGAGCTTTATAGGCCGTACGGTAGGCCCATAATGCTTCGTCCAATTTTTGGGACCACTCCTTTTTTGAATTAGACACGGTTTTTTCGAGGATTCTCTTAATCTCACGATTAGAGACCTCGGCTTGCCCATTAGCTTGTGGGTGATACGGAGTTGTCACCCTATGCGATACACCGTAATGTTTTAAAATAGTTTCCAAAGGTGCATTACAAAAGTGTGACCCTCCGTCACTTATCAACACTCGGGGGGTTCCGAAACGGGAAAATATGTTTTTCTTCAAAAAATTTATCACCGTTTTCGCATCCGCCCGAGGTGAGGCAATCGCCTCAACCCACTTAGAGACATAATCGACAGCAACAAGCATGTACTCGTTCCCATAAGAGGGTGGGAAAGGTCCTACAAAATCTATGCCCCAACAATCAAATACTTCCACTTCTTGGATATTTTGGAGAGGCATCTCATCTCTCTTACCTATCCCACCGCTTCTTTGGCAACTGTCACAACTTTGCGCATGGGTATGTGCGTCTTTGAAAATAGTGGGCCAATAAAATCCCGATTGAAGAATTTTAGTGGCCGTTCTAACCCCATTATAATGTCCGCCGTAAGGCGAGTTGTGACAATGCCAAAGGATGCTCTGGGCTTCATCGCCAGTCGCGCATCTCCTTAATAGGTTATCACTACCCAACTTAAACAAGTATGGGTCATCCCAAACATAATACTTCGCATCCGAAAGGAACTTCCTTTTTTGGTTCGAAGTTAGGTCGGAAGGCACAAAACCACTAGCCTTGTGGTTTGCAAAGTCTGCAAACCACGGCCTAACTTGAACCTTAAACAGTTTTTCATCAGGAAATTCTTCCCGGATTTCCTTTTCAGACGCGGTAACCTCCACATTGACTAAGCGGGATAAATGATCCGCTACCAAGTTTTCCGACCCTTTCTTGTCTTTTATTTCCACATCAAATTCTTGTAACAAGAGGATCCAACGGATGAGCCTTTGCTTCGAATCCGGTTTGGTTAGCAGATATTTAATCGCCGCGTGGTCGGTATACACAACGAATTTAGACCCTATAAGATAAGACCTAAACTTTTCTAGTGCATACACTATTGCAAGTAGTTCTTTTTCCGTTGTGGCATAATTTATTTGAGCCTCGTTAAGAACCTTACTCGCATAATGTATCGCATGAAAATTTTTGTCTTTTCTTTGGCCAAGTACCGCTCCAACAGCATAGTCACTAGCATCACACATTAGTTCAAAATTTTCATTCCAATCGGGAGCGACTATTATTGGAGCGGTAACCAATTTTTCTTTTAAAGCCTCAAAAGCTTGCAAACAATCTTCGGTGAAGAGAAATACCTGGTCCTTGGCGAGCAAATTGCTCAAAGGCTTAGCCACCTTTGAGAAGTCCTTGATAAAGCGCCGGTAGAACCCCGCGTGCCCCAAAAAGCTTCGGATGCCCTTCACATTCACCGGAGGGGGTAATTTTTCAATCACTTCAACCTTAGCTCTATCCACTTCAAGCCCCCTTCTAGAGACTTTGTGGCCTAGCACGATCCCCTCGGTCACCATGAAGTGACACTTCTCCCAATTAAGCACCAAATTGGTCTTCACACATCTCTCCAACACCGTCTTCAAGTTCGCCAAGCATTGACTAAACGTCCCACCAAATACCGAGAAGTCATCCATGAAGACTTCCATTGTTTTCTCTATTAGATCGGCAAAAATGGCTTGCACACATCGTTGGAAAGTCGCCGGTGCATTGCACAGCCCAAAGGGCATTTTTCGGTATGCGAACACTCCAAACGGACACGTGAAGGCCGTCTTCTCATGATCGGCCGGGTCAACCGCAATTTGATTGTACCCGGAGTAGCCGTCCAAAAAACAATAGTATTGTTGGCCCGATAGTCTTTCGAGCATTTGATCCATAAATGGGAGTGGAAAATGGTCCTTTCGAGTCGCGGTATTCAACCGCCTATAATCAATACACATTCTCCACCCCGTTGCAACTTTAGTGGGGATCAATTCGTCCTTGTCATTCCGGATCACGGTAATCCCCCCTTTCTTCGGAACAACGTGCACGAGACTAACCCATGGACTATCCGAGATCGGGTAAATCATTCCCGCATCCAATAGCTTCACAACTTCCTTTCGAACAACCTCCTTCATCGTAGGATTCAAGCGGCGTTGTGGTTGAGCTACCGGCTTGAAATCCTCTTCCATCAAAATCTTGTGCATACAATAGGATGGACTAATTCCTTTGAGATCGGAAAGAGTCCAACCCATTGCTTCTTGATTTGTTTTTAGCACAATGATTAGACGGGCTTCTTCTTCTTTCGTCAAAAGGTTGCTTATGATGACCGGCTTTGCCTCGGTCTCATCAAGGAATACATATTTCAAAGTAGAGGGTAGCACTTTCAATTCAATTGGCGCTTTTTCGTCAATAACCTCCTTTTTCAAGTTTTCCTCCTCTACTTCCCATGGTTGTAGGTCGTCTAAACTATCAAGTTCCTTTAAGCATTCCTCAAGAGCTAGCTCTTCTTCAACAGTGAAAACCTCCAATGAGTCATCAAGAGCTAACTCCATAGGAGATATCTCATGAATATGCTTTGAAACCTCCATAATAACGTCTTCAATCACATCGATGCGAAAGCTATCATTTCTATCTTTAGAATGCTTCATTGCCTCGAATAGATCGAATGTCACTTCCTCATTTTGAACTCTCACCTTCATTAAACCGTCATCAACATCTATCATCATTCGCGCGGTCTTCATGAACGGTCGGCCCAAGATGAGCGGAGCATCATCATCTTCCTCCATATCAATAACTATAAAATCGACCGGGAAAAAGAATTTGTCGACCTTCACCAAAACATCTTGGGCTACGCCATGAGGATGGGTCGTCGACTTATCCGCCAATTGCAACGTCATTCGGATGGACTTAATCTCAATGTTGCCAAGTCTCTTGATAATTGACAAAGGTATAAGATTAATGCTTGACCCCAAGTCAATAAGTCCTTTCCCGACATAAACGTCACCAATTTTAACCGGCAATGTAACTCTTCCCGGATCAACCTCTTTCTTAGGAAGCATCCTTTGAATAATGGCACTACAGCTTGCGTCAAGGACGATGGTCTCCGGTTCCGTATACCTCCGCTTTTTTGTTAGTATGTCCTTCATGAATTTGGCATACTTGGGCATTTGCTCCAAGGCTTCGGCAAACGGAATGTTGATTTGCAACTGTTTAAAAATATCCATGAACCGGGCGTAATGCCGTTCATTCTCCCTTTTGGACGGGGCATGAGGATAAGGAAGGTTTTGGATTGGAGTAGCGCTCACTACCTCCTTTCCCTTTGCAACTCTAGCACTCTTCCATCTAGGCTTTTTTACTACCTCCCCTATTACCTCATCACTTGTATTTTTCTCAATCTCCACACCTTTTTTCTTTTCAACTTCACCATTATTTTTATTCTTTTCAACTTCTTCACCCTCACTCCACTCTCCTACTTCACCATCAACATTTTCCTCCAATATTTCCTCCTCAATTTCTTTCTCTTTCTCTCTTTGTTCACTCTCAACTCCTTTTTTATTCTCACTACCCAACTCCCTCCCACTTCTCGTCATGATCGCCTTACAATGTGCATTAGGATTTGTTTGCGTGTTTGCCGAAAAGGAAGGACCAGTTTGTTGTTCCGCGAGTTGCTTGGCAAGTTGCCCAACTTGAGTCTCGAGATTTTTTATGGCCGCGTCATTGCTCTTTTGGTTAGCCATTGACATTTGCATGAATTGCGTCAATGTCTCTTCCAATTTAGAAGTTACGACCGGCGGTTGTTGAGGTTGAGGTTGATAAGGATTTTGGGGAGGGTTTTGACGGCTAGAAGAACCACCTCCATAACCTTGGTTATGATAATAGTTGCTTCTAGGTTGGAACCCTTGGTTCCCTTGTAATGTTGTTGTTGATTTTGAGGGTGCGGTTGATAAGGTTGTTGTTGTTGTTGTGGTCTCGGTTGATAGTCCCGTTGATTGGCCATGTAGTTTACTTCGTCAAAACCGGGAGGTGGACAAAATCCGGTGTCATGTTCACCTTTACAAAGTTCACAACAAGCTATTTGTTTAGCTTTTGACGGTTCTCTTAACTCTTTGATTTGTTGCATTAAGAGTTCCACTTGTTGTGAGATGAGCTTGTTTTGGGCAAGGATGGCATCGTTCGTCCCTAGCTCAAGCACTCCCGCCTTCTTCAAAGAATTTCCTCGACTTTGACTCTGAAGATCATTTAGAGCCATTCGATTGATAATGTTTGTAGCTTCTTCGGCACTTTTTGACAATAAAGAGCCACCCGAGGTAGCATCCAACAACGTTTTGCAGTTTGGTTGAAGTCCATTTCTGAAGATATGGATTTGAGTCATTTCATCAAATCCATGCCCTTTACATTTCCGAAGCATGGACTTGAATCTTTCCCACGCTTCATTCAAAGATTCACTGGTTCCTTGTGAAAACACCGAGATGGCCGTCTTGGATTCCATGAATCGATTAAGGGAGAAAAATCTTTCGATGAATTTCTCTTCTAACACGTTCCAGTCTGTCATTACAGCTGGTGTTTGATCTAGGTACCAATCCTTTGCTTTACCGAGCAAAGCGTGGGGGAATAATCGTCTGAACAACGGAAGCTCCTGAGCCTGATCCACTCCGGCAGCCAATGCTATCTCATAAAATTTTGTGAGAAAAGCAAATGGGTCTTCATGGTCCATTCCGGTGAATGGACTTCCATATAATAAATTTAGAGTTCCTGTTTTCATCTCAGCTTGCCTTCCTGTGTGGTTGGCAAACTGAGCGGTGTTCCTTGGACTATTGATGCATGGAGTAGAAATAGGTGGTGGTGGTTGTGGCTCCACGTTTGGTATGAATGGTGGTGGATTTGTGGTTGAAGAACTTTCTCCTTGCTCTTGGCGTTGTCTAGCCTGTTGCCTCCTACGTCTCGTTTTGCTATTCAGTCTCCTTGCGGTTCTCTCGATCTCAGGATCAAAAAGAAGTTCGTCCACAGGTATTTGCCCTCGCATAAAAGGTAAGCTGCACACTAACCCAAACAGATTACAAGCACAAGTCAAAAATTCACAAGCTAAAACTTAAACAACCATTGCGATGCTCGCAATATCAATTTACAATCCCCGGCAACGGCGCCATTTTGTTAGTTGTAAATTTACGTGTCGGATTTTTGTTATCGTATCCACAGGGATTGTAAGATATCACCGCCGTTCGATGGTTGTATTAATTCTAGCTCAATGTAACAATAAGGTTTTGGTTGGTTGTCACGTTATCTTGCATAAAAAGGTAATAAATTGCGGTAAAAGTTATGGTTTGAATAAATGAGAAATATTGCCAAAGTTAGGGTTCGATGATCACTTTGCATGTATTTGTTCGGTCAACAATCTTATAAACTCCTTTAGATGATAAATTATTTCACAAGGTCCTCCCAATGTGTTTCTCTCGAACACCCATTGTGAGTTTTGCCATTTTGATCCATTGTTTCTCTCGAACACAATCTATCAAAATGACAACTTTTTAGTTCAACCTTATGGTGAACAAAATCATTCATTACTATCTCTAGCTAACAAACAAGATTGGATGAAAACCTAGGTCAAGAGTTGGTAAACATCTCTCGATCATAAACCAACACTAAGAGTTTTAAATAGAAACAAAGTTTTCATCATATATTCACCATTAAAGAGTTTACACATGAAGATCCTTACATTTACACACAAAGCTAGTAATCACCTACATCTAACCTTGACAAATGGAGGACTTAGCTACTCATTTTCATGGTAGCTTGGTCGGCAAGTTTCGGAAGAAGGTTGATCAACATCCAAGTCGGATAATCGATGTTGGATGGGAATCCACCTTCTTTTTGTAGAAGATGGTTACAAGATGAAGAGAAATGAAAACTAGGGCATAAAAGCTCCCAAGAACAATGCTGGAAAATATCTCTAAGAAAGTACAAAAGTGGAAAAATGCTGTAAAAACTAGGTATGGTGCTCAAAAGTGGCACCTGCTACTTATAGAGTAGTATTGGGCTGTCATGCTCGCTAGGCGAGCAGAAAGGCTCGCCTAGCGAGGGTCTAATTGTGGCACACAAGGCACCTGTGCCCAGAGAAACAGGGTCTGTTGAACTGTCATGTTCGCCTAGCGAACAAACCTTCGCCTAGCGAAGGACACGCTCCAACCTTCGCCCCAGCGAGGTTGAGAGGTTTTGCTACTGGAATGCTCGCTGGGGACTCGCTAGAGCTTCGCCTAGCGAGTGAGTGCTGGCTGCGCTCTCCACCAAAACTGAACGAACTCGCTACCACCTTCGCTATCAGCTCGCCTGGCGAATTTATTGACATTTTACTGGAGCTTTTCGCTGGGCGCTCGCCTAGCGAGCAGGCTTCGCCACAGCATTCGCCTAGCGAGCATGATGATGAATGCTTGTTTTTCTTTGGTTCCTTTGCCAACTTTCTTGTGTCTTAAATTTCAATTATTTCATGCCTTCTTCCTGCACAATAACACACAAATCAAAGGCACCAAGCTTGTTTATCAATGTAATGCATTTCATCTAAAACAAAGGTGATTTAGACAATTTAGCAAGGAAATAGAGTGAAAGATGCCCACATATGATAGCTCAAATAAGCACTTTTGGGCATCTAACAAGCCCCGATCGAGAAAAGGAGTGAAAAGGAGCTAAAAACCCTAAAATTCAGCATTTTGTACTTGTGGCTCCGACTATGGCTGACGCCATAGACCCTGCCATGACGTGTCCTAGCTCAACTTCCCTCAACTGCCACGTTCCCCACTACTTCCACTAAGGCGCCTCAGATTGGCCTTGTGGCGGGCGCCATGTACTTGTGGCGGACGCCACAAGAGGAAAAAGTTTTCCCTCCCATTTTCAAGTTGAAGGGCATCCTTGTCATTTCCATCATTTTACTTTCCTATAAATAGAGACTTGAAATCACTTGTTCAATCATCCAAACTTAGAACAGAGGCAAACTCATAGAAAAATTTGTCTCACTTAGGCATATATTCAGTATTTTAAAGTGGTAATCGCTTCGCATTGGGGTGTTACCACAATTGTGTAATCGAGTTTTGTGATCGAGTCTGTAATCGAGTTTGGAGCACTTTGGAAGGAAGTTAATCCTGCCGCCATTTTCATTTCCGCTTTGTATTTTATTCAACCCTCCGATTGGAGCAGGTTTTTATTACTTTGTCTTTACCCATTTTAATTTCCCGCACTCGCTTTACTTTATTTATTTCCCACACTCGCTTTACTTTATTTATTTCCCGCACTCGCTTTACTTTATTTATTTCCCGCACTCGCTTTACTTTATTTTTTTCCCGCACTCGCTTTACTTTATTTATTTCTCGCACTCGCACTCGCACTCGCACTCGCACTCGCACTACTTTTATTTAAATTTAAATGCACCTTTACTTTACCATGTCCAACTAAATCTATAAGGTTAGAATGTAAGGATCGTAATTGAACCGATAATCCGTATAATTGTTCGTAGAAACACTTAAGGGCTATTTTGACGTTCAACTTAAGTTTTCCCGCACTTAATTTCCGTTGGGTAAGATCGAAAGCCGTCCAACGTCTTTTTAAACTTAATTGTTTTTAACTATTTCAAAAACAGCGAAAGCGCTTTGTTTAGTTCATTAGGAGTTTTTAACTTAAGAAGAAAAGAGATTTTAAAACTATATTCGGACATGTTTATAAGTTTAGAGTCTGGTTCGTGAGAACCTCTTTTAGTTAAGAAATCCAGGTTAAAATAGTTTTCAACTTAGTCAAGATACTATGTTTCTTAAAAATAGGTTTACTACTCTAACGCAATGCGTGCCTTTTTATAAGTGACAATAAAAGGGTTTGATTAGGGAGTACAACTCGGTTCTGAATACGCGAAAGCGATAGTTCCTGTTAAATTAGTTCTTTTCAAAGTAGGAAACACTGCCCATAAGTAGCTCTATTAGCAAGTACTTGGATTATTAATTGATTATGTGAATTACATTTGAGTCTGTCTTTATTAATTGAACTTTATTCAACACTTTACTTTTTATTGCACACTCTAAAAACCCCTATTTTGATTACCTAAGATAAACACCATAACAATAGATAACGATAAATTGACAATTGGTCTCTATGGATTCGACAATATTTTATATTACTCTGACGCGTTCGTATACTTGCGAAAAGCACACATCATCATCGCATTAATTGATGAAGATTAAGCTTCCCGACTTTCTCGGCTTTCACCTCGAAAGGGAATCATCTTATTCCAATAAAACTTCTGCCTTTCTTGACTTTCGTCTAGAAAGAGACTCGATTTAAATTTTCCATTTTGGTATGTCACCTGTAGAAGTTCCCTCTGTGGGGCATATTGATTTGCTTTGCTGGTTATCGCAAGATTACCCTCCTTAGCTGGGGAAAACAATATATGTTGCTTTGCATAATATGTTGGGGAAGCACTGGCACAGTGTTCTCAAAAATACCTTAAATGTATAATTCAAAACTGGTAATCAAATGTTGGGGAGTTACTAACTCATTAAATACTCAGTCCGCATGATAAGCGACTGCGAGGGGACCAAAGTTCAATCCAGAAACGAGTTGGAGAGAAGGGGTCAAACACGACTTTGGCTGAGGGAACAAGCTCAACTGAGGAATATTCCTTCCTTATTTTTAGAGAGGAATGAAACAAGACTCGATTAGGAATTAGCCTTGACAGGATGTTTAATAGAGCATAACTCAGCTGCAGATAAACAAACTCTGTGGGGATGAAAGATTCTACCAGGACTCTTTACGAGACAGACTCCATTGGGGAAATCAAATACTATGTATGTGAAGGTCTACCAGAGTATGACTCGGTGGGGGACGGTTTATTCCTCCTTTATGAATATGAATCTGAGAATGATTTAATTATGAAATGATTCCACTGATGCATTATGGTTGTTTAATGCAAGCAAATATCATGTAAATGCTGGCAAAACTGACGCAATAAACAAGCAACAATAACTAGAGACAGTAAGGAGTATATTCCGACACGGAAACTTTTGCACTTCATATATTCATGAAAGCCGACTCCAGGGAATTCAATATACCATGCTTTGCATTGGAAGATGAGCTTTAACACTTTCCAATCTGCTTAGGAAAACAGTGTGACAAATTAGGCTCTGCTTAGGGAAGTAAAGAGAATACACCCCTTTTATTCAGGAATAATGATGGGATATCCTCTACTTTTCTTGAGGAAAATATAGATCCAACTTCTAGCCACATGGTTCGAAGGATTTTACGGATTAACTTCCAAGATTGATGCGGATACATCCAAACTGGATCTGCTGAGGATTCAGAGACTCTACTTAGGAGTATCCTGAGAGATCTATCAGTGCTGACAAACGTAGAAAAAATCTTAAGTTTGTTGGGGATTCTTTATCAAAAGGTTTCTCTGTGCATGCAGGTATTTCTTCTGAGGAAAAGATCCTTCAACATTGGTTCCTTTACGGGGTTATGCAAAACCTAACCACTGTAGGGGGAAGAGATATATCTTATCCCCGCTGGGTGATTTCCGTTATCATCAATTGCTCTGGGGGAAAAGGAAATGATCAAACTCTGAGCAACGAAGCTTAAAGAATTTTTACAGATAAAATCCTATGCTTAAATAATGTAGCTGCTGGGGGAAGAGATGATACAACCCTCTGGCGACCCTCGAGACCTCACTGGTGGAAAGATACAATCCAACTTCTAGCAACAAACCCTTGAAGGATTTTATGGATATGGGTATCTGATAGCAAAATGGATGCCCCACATATAGCCTTTCGGCTAGCTTGGGAATCACTAATTAAATTAGTACCAATCCTGGCGTGTAGCCATACTGAATCTGATCCTAACAATCTTCAAAAGTTGAACCAAGACATATGTTCTATTCCATCATCTCGGACGAGTAGTATAAATTCATTTCAATCATGTTTTGTCAAGTTATTTGAAACAAATTCATTTTGAAAAACAACAAATAATTTTAAAATTTTGTTGCAAAAATTAACATCAAAGATAAAAGAAAATTTTGCACATAACAAAAGTGTTAATATATATGAGGAAATATTTGAGTTTTATTGCAAAAATGGTAGTTCGCAAAGGGAGAAACTACATGGATTTATACAAAAGTGGAAAATGGTAATTGAGAAAGGCTATATTGAATCGCAATAACCACTATTCTCCCTCCTACTTTGAATACCCGAGTATAAAGTTGTTGCCTTCAAAAGAAGTCTTGCCAAGATGCAGTTACTAGCCATTTGTACCTTTGTTTTGTATAGATTTCCCCAAAAGGGTATTCAATCTACCGGGATAATGATTTTGTTTTTGTCCATTTCATTTTGGCTGGATCGCCCTTTCGGGTTTTCAATCCATCGAGATCGCTCTTTTTTTACTAGGCCGCCCTTTCAGGTTTTCGACCTATCGAGCGTTCTTCTATTTTTTTAGGCATAGTATTTCTTGACTACATCTGCGTTGACTAGATGCGGGAGCTCTTCTCCATCCATAGTCGTAAGAATTAGGGCACCACGTGAGAAAGATCTCTTAATGACATATGGGCCTTCATAGTTTGGCATCCATTTTCCCCTAGCATCATGTTGACCAGGCAAGATCTTCTTCAGCACGAGATCCCCTTTGATGAAAGTGAGAGATTTAACCTTCTTGTCAAAATCCTTCTTCAATCGTTGTTGGTACAACTGACCATGGCACAAAGCTTTGAGGTGTTTCTCTTCAATTAAATTAAACTGATTGTATCGGGTTTGACACCATTCTGCATCATTCAACTCTGCTTCCATCAAGACTCGCGTTGATGCGATCTCGACTTCTATTAGAAGTACTGCTTCCATGTCATACACAAGAGAAAAAGGGGTTGCCCCGGTCTAAGTACGTACTAAGGTACGGTATCCATGCAAAGCGTATGGAAACATTTTGTGCCAATCTTTTTAGGTAACAACCATCTTTTGAAGGATCTTCTTGATATTCTTGTTTGCAGCTTCGACTGCCCAATTCATCTTGGGTCTGTAAAGAGAAGAATTGTGGTGCTCAATCTTGAACTCTTCGCACAACTCGGTGACAAGATTGTTATTCAGATTAGACCCATTATCTATGATGATCTTGCTCGGCACACCATACCTACTGATGATATTGTTCTTAAAGAACCTAACGACCACCTGCTTAGTGACATTTGCTTATGATGCGGTTTCAACCCATTTGGTGAAATAATCAATTGCCACAAGAATAAAATGGTGTCCATTAGATGCCTTCGGTTCAATCATACCGATCATATTAATGCCCCACATTACAAAGGGTCGTGTTGAAGAAACCACATTCAAAGGTGTAGGAGGTATGTGTACTTTGTCTGCATATATCTGGCATTTATGGCATTTTCTAGCGTACTCGTAGCAATTTGACTCCATAGTCAGCCAATAGTAACCAACTCTAAGCATCTTTCTTTCCATAGAATGTCCATTAGTGTGCATTCCAAAAGACCCTTCATGTACTTTTTCCATTTGTAAGACCCTAATTTTGACCCTAAGATCCCTCATGCAATTTTATCATATGCATTAGCATTGGCATCACACCTTGAGATTCTCCTTACCCCTCTTTAATTGGGTTTATTTTAGGAGAGATCACCAAGCACCATGTAATTGTATCATACTTGTATATTATCATTTTTACTAACCAAAATACCAAAATTATGTCTTTGCATTTTCCTATCTCTTTTGTAGGTAGAGCATGATCCCCATTGATCTAGCCAGCCCCTATATAGGGTTTAAGACCCTCATGGATAAGAGAACAATCAAGGATTGATCCATAATGTCTCAAAGCCTCATATATGAGTCCCAATAATCTCTACATATTATATTGATCAAGCATTGTTCAAGAGTTTGGAAGGGATTTGTCTTGGAAACCCTAGTTTGACTGGGTATCTTGAGTAACTTCTCCAACAAGCTATCTCACCAATTGATCAAATTTCTCAAGGGACACTTCAAATTTCATCATATTATGCATATATTATCTACCATGAGCCTAAAAAGTCAAGAGAATTGAAGGTTAGCAAGTTGGTAGATGGTGGTTGGCCAGATGAATTCATCTGATCAAAACTGGGTCTCCCTGGACCCTATCTCCTACAATTTTCACCATATGAAAATGTTTTCAAGAGAAAAGTTACTCTAAATGACATTCCAAGAAACGTTCATGTTGAGACTTAGAGCTAGTTCTTCTTGGAAAATCATTTTATATGTTGAAATATTATATGTCATTTTGTCTAAACCCTAATTTGAAAGTCAACTTCCCAAGACAATAACTTGCTCAATTGTTATGAGTTGAAATATTTATAAGTTTCACAATCAAATTCAAGTTGTTTAATTCAACTTTTATGTTTGGAGTGAGAGCTAAATCAACTTTTATGAGC
Organism: Lathyrus oleraceus; assembly: GCF_024323335.1. NCBI lineage: Eukaryota > Viridiplantae > Streptophyta > Magnoliopsida > Fabales > Fabaceae > Lathyrus > Lathyrus oleraceus. Next base: position 47,985,128 of record NC_066584.1, on the reverse strand, counting down.
ATGTGATATGAGGATACATTATAGGTCATTTTTGACCTATACCATTGAACAAGTGATTTTCCTCAACTTCAAAAATGCATAACTCTACCATTCTAAATTCAAATGATATGAAATTGGTGACCATTTGAAGTTCTTTTAAATAGATACAACTTTTATGAAGACACATTTCTCATTTGGAGCTCACATAAAAAGTTAAGTAAGGTGGAATATTGAGATATATGACTTAACACTTAGAAATATTTTCAACATGTTGAAATTTCCAAACTTCCACCTCAAGATTCACCATGATCCAAGTTCCAATTGGAAAAGTTTTCAACATAAAAGTTGTTCCCCTTGATCTAAGCTTTCCAAAGAACCTAATTTCATGCATTTTGGATGAGGTTTGCTAGGGCTACGCATGGTCTTAACAGGTCTGCATCATTGGAGAAAATCAAATGTCCAAAACTCCATTTCACTTTGCCTTGCCATTTAAGCATGATTTGAACTTCAGTACATTTGCAATTGGATCATAATGGATAGTTTCATGGGCTTATACACGCCCATGCAAGCTTGTGCATCACATTTCCAAATTAGGCAAATTTTCAAGTGTGCAATTATCAATCCCAAATGTTTTTAATACAAGGCCTATGAGCTCATTTCAAAGACACCTTGCACGCCAACTTTGCCCCCCCAATTCAAACCCTCACCATTCAAAGGAAAATCTGAGAATTTTCAACTTGAAAATTGAGTTTGAATCTCACTGTTTGGAGATTCAAAAACTCCAGGATGCAAAGCTTTGTACCATTGCCAAACCACTTTTGCAAGCTCCTCGAGTGTGATCAAGTCAAGTTTGAAGCAAGCAAGATCCATTTCTGCACAGCATTGAAGGTAGTTTTCAGAAATCTTCTTCTCTTTGATTCTCACTCAATTCTAATCAATTCTCTTGGATCTTTGGTTGTCTGAAGTCCTACCAATGTAGGCAAGAAGATTGAGTTGTTTTGAGGTCAAATCGAAGCAACTCAGTTGACACACCTCAAAATTCAACTCCTCATATCTTTCTATATGTGTGGAGTTAGTTAAAATTGAAGTCAGATTCGTGCTCTACGCCATTTTTTCTTTCAGATCATGTCCTCTTTTTTCATTTTCTTGATGGTGATGAGTGAACCAGTTCGGTGGACCTCGCCTGAGAAGGTGATCGGAGTTCCAGCGCCGGTGGTATGCTAGACAGGTTCTAAGCCATTGATTTTGTTCAAAATGTTTTAATCTCACGCGTTGGTTTTGATTACCATTCATGTGGCGCATTCACTTAAGTCCATGGTGGAAAGCGCGTTGATGTCCACTTGATCTGCCACCTCAATTAATGAGGGAGATCAAGTGGTCCACGTTTTTTTGATTTTTTGATTTTCATTTTATTTCGTTTTATTTCATTTGATTTTCATTAATTCATATTAATTTTAATATTGATCCAAAAAATACGAGAGTTTCACCAAAAAAAATTTAAATAATATCCTCTTTCATATTTTGAATTAAAATTATTTTTTGGATCATTATTAATATTTTTCATAATTTAATTGATTTTGTGAATATTTTTAATTGTTTAAAAATACTTTTAAGTCTCCAAAAATTCTGAAATTTTTTCTCCAAGGTCCTTTGACCTTGTTTGACCTATGATAAATCTCGTGGCCATTTCTTTGGTGTTTTGATGAGATTTTAGGAATTTGACAAACCATATTTAATTTAATGCATTATTTTTAGTATTTTTAAATTGAATAAATGTCAAATAATTGTGTTGAGTCATCTTAATGATTTGTATAAGTTTGACTTGTGTTGTTGGGCCTTGGTCAAGGTTGATTTGAGTTTGCTAGGTTAAGATCATTGGATTTAGAGGATTGATGGAATGTACATTCCATCTCCCAAAATGAGTAAATGATCTTAATTTGGTAAAAGTCCTCCTTTGACCAATTTGAGTTTTGATCTATTCCCCCCCCCCCCCCCCCCCCCCCCCCCCTCTTCATCTAATTCCCCTTCTTAATGCATCCATTTCATTTGGCCTATGATATCTCATGTTCCTAAGGCTAGTTGATTGAAAAATCAACATAAGTATGGATGAGATTATGCTACCTCTTTTGCATATTCTTTTTTGTGTGTGGTATGTTTCATCAGCATGGTCCATTATACTATGTCTCTAATATGGATTAACACCAAAATTCTATTGCCCCGCCTCAAATAGTTGTGATTTCTACATAAGTCCAATTACGATTGCTTAATATAGTGCTAAATTTTTGACACAAAAGGCATAAAATTCTAGTTAGTGAGATTGTAAGTCTCCCCTCTTTCATGGTATTGTGTGGAAACTTGGCCTTTTTTCCTTCCTTTGGAAGATGTCTTGGTTCAAGGATCCATGCTTGTGATAAGTGAGTTGAGTGTTCTCCAAAGAATGACTTAAAATGAAAAGTAAAAGCAAAAACAATACTAACTTCTAACTCATTAACAACTAACATTTAATTTCAAGTCATTTACTTTTAATGCACTTCAATTTTTAAGCTCTATTCATTTATCATTATTCATACCATTCTAATTGTTTATGTTAATTTCATTTTCACTTTGTCCACTTGGACCATATTGTGTGATATATCTTGTTTGTGTATATTTTATTTGTTTGTGTGGTCTTTGACCATTAATGTACATAATAAGAATAAAACCCCTAAAAAACTTTTGTGTGGACTGTTGGTTTGATCTTGGACAATTGGACTAAGAATCTAGGCAACATCCCTATGCAAAAGCCAAAAAGAATTAACTCATTCAAACCACTTTTCTAGGCCCTTGTGCCTTTCAAACTTAATTTTTTATTAAAAGCAACGCATCCATTTTGAAATTTGTATCACGAACTACGAGGTTTTGATCCCTCACTTTTATGTTGGTACGTAGGCACAAGTCTGAAGTTCTTGTCAAACACAAAAATATAATTAATGAATTCTTTTCTCATCCCCCCATTCTATTTGTTTGTAAACGTCACTTTGTACAAAATACATATGCGCACAATAAAGGGATCCCTAGGAGTACCTAGGACACTTTGGGTGTTAACACCTTCCCTCTGTATAACCAACCCCCTTACCTGTAATCTCTTGCCTTTTATTAGTTTTGATTTGAAAACTTCTTACTTTTGGGTTTTTGTTCGTACTTTTCCCTTTTCCCTTGGAAACAATAAAAGTGCGATGGCGACTCTAGTTTTATTAACGTCTAGCTTATCCATAGCTTGATGATCATGAATTTATCGCTATAGAAATTAAGTGGTGACTCTGTTGGGGAGTAGTCTTCAGTGGGTTTAGCCTACTTTTTTGTGTGTATATAATTGTATATATGTGATGTATGTATATTTGTGTGATACAATTTTCTTGTTGTGCTTGGTGATCTTTGAGTGGTGAGATAAGTTCTAACCCGAACTTGAGTGCAATTAAGATAGGAGGATGGTATAGTCATGTTCGACTTGTGTGGAGTAGTCCTTAACAAGTTGGCTTGAGATCCATCTGCTCAGTGGAGACCCTTTTGGATTTGGAAATGTCACACAAGTATTTATGGTTAGGCATTACTATCTCTAATTTGGGTCCGAGAAGCTGAGGATCGTAGAACATTTACCCCCTCTTGGCGTATTTAGGACGTAGTGCGGAGACTGTTCAAGTGTAGACTTGATAACAGTTGTTACGCGATACTACAGTCAGACGAGTTTCTCTTGAGAATATTATGGGTCGATGAGTCAGACATCTTAACCTGTAATATCCGATAGATGGAATTAAGACTCTGGGAAATTTTTAGAACATGATCTACATGTTTTATCCTTAGTTCACTCCTTTGGGATGGTTCTTACCCAGACTCCATGCTCGTGACTTACAACAAACCCTTGATTCTTGGTTGATCCAAGCAAGTCTTGTCAATATCAATGGAACTTGGATGTTGATAAGGTGTAAACCAGAATCCACCAAAATGGATGATTGATCTTAACAATGACTTGATTCATCCCTTGACCTTTGTTTGCTTGCCTTGTGTGTGATCCCTTATTTGTGATTGTTGCATTCATGCACATCATAACATTCATCACACAAAAATTTCAAGGAACTGAGGTATTATTTGCAAATATTTTCAGACCATGGATTTTGGACGAAGGAACACTAAGAAGTACAGTTTCAGATGTCCTGACTTGAAAGAGTTAAGGAAGCTAGCATCTTTTGTATTAGATCCCTTGGACTTCAAACAACATCATGGGAAGATATTGCCTATCTTATCTGCTGATGTGGTTGAAGGACGTTTGAGTGTGCTAGTGAAGTTCTATGATCCTCTCTATCGTTGCTTCACTTTCCCATATTATCAGCTTGTGCCTAGATTGGAGGAGTATTCTCATCTCTTGGGGATACCTGTTTCTAGTAGAGTGCCTTTTAGTGGATTGGAGGAGATTCCCAGATCTCATCTTATTACTGAAGGTCTTCATTTGAAGAAATCTGGGATAGAGGCTCATTGGGCGAAGAAAGGAGGATTGTTTGGGTTGCCATCTGATTTCCTCATCAAGGAAGCTACTGCTTTTGCTCAAACCGGTAGTGTGGGCGCTTTTGAAGCTATCTTTGTGTTGCTCATTTATAGATTAGCTTTGTTCCCTAACATTGATGGTTTTGTTGATGTTAACGCCATTAGACTTTTCTTAATTGGGAATCAGGTGCCTACTCTGTTCGGTGATATGCATTTCTCTTTGCATCTAAGGAACTCTAAGGATGGTGGAACTATTGCCTGTTACGTTCCTCTTCTATACAAGTGGTTTATTTCGCACTTGCCTCAGACGCCTGCTTTTGTGGAGAACAAACAATGTCTACGGTGGTCTTAGAGACTTATGTCTCTCACTAATGATGATATAGTTTGGTATGATCCTTCTTTGAGCAATTTGGAGACTATTGATTATTGTGGTGAATTCTCTAATGTACCTCTTATTGGTACACAAGGAGGAATTAATTACAACACTACTTTGGCTCATCGATAACTTGGGTTCCCCTTGAGAGAAAAACCTAATAACACTTTGTTATAAGGTCTTTTCTATCAAGAGGGTAAAGATTCCCAACATTTGAAGCAGAAGATTGTGCATGCTTGGCATAATGTGCATAGGAAGGGAAGATCCGAGCTTGGTCTGTGCAATTGTGTAGCTTTAGAAGCTTACACTACTTGGGTAAAGAAGAGAGCTTTGGAATTGAAGATGCCTTATCCTTGCGAAAGACCTATATCTATGGTTGTGGTTGAGCCATTAACTCTCCCTAACCAATATGTAGAGGAGTTGGAAGACGCGCTTGTTAAGATGAAGCAAGAGAAGGATATGTGGGAAGAGCGTTTCCGTGCTTTGAGCAAGAAGCATGAGGAGTTGCAATTGGAGTCTAAGAGAAAAGGTGCACTCATTGAGATACCTGAAGACCGAGTGACAAAGAGACGGAGAGAGTCGGAGGTTTCATCTTCTTCTAGCATGCCTCAGCCTTCCGTTGCTTGGAAGAAGATTGTTGATCAGCTTGTCCTCAAGAAGACTCAGATGAAAGCTTCTTTTGAGACCGAGATTCGATGCATTCGAAGGAAGTATGCGCCTGCAGCCAGATCTTCTGACATTGTAATTAGGGATCCTTAGGATGACTAGTGTCCTTTTCTCTTGTATTTTTCATTTGGTTTCTAAAATTGTACTCAGTGTAATCCTTCCAATTATATAAATAAAAAGAGATTTTTTGTCATATCAAATTGTTGCAATTGTTGTTATATATATATATATATATATATATATATATATATATATATATATACGCAAATAATATAGTAAGTTCCTTTAAAAAATAAAAAATAAATAAACAAACATTGCATTTCATGCATCATTTGCATAAGCAGGTTTCTCTTTCGCCAGATGTCTCATTGGTGTTTCTTCTGTGCTTCAGCCAAGCTGACTAATCGGTACAACAATCGCGCCAATCACTCCAGAATCATGGAACATCTTGAGTAAGAGAATAGAGACCTAAAGGATGAGATCGTCCGCCTGACTGCCATGATAGAGTCAGTGTTAGCTGCTCAGAGCCAGTCTTCTCCAACACCCATAACTCCTCCTCCTCAGAGGATTGTTATTTCAGAGGTGGCTACCTCTACCATGCCTGCTGCTACCGCTCATTTTGCGCCGGCCATGCCTGCCGGATTCCCGTGGGGAATGCCGCCGAACTTCATGCCTGAAGGCTTTACGCCTACCTTTGCTTCTAAGCCGGCATCTAGCCCGGTCATGTCTGTGCCACCTCCCATTGTGCACACCTTACCTCGTGTGGAGGACACCATTTATCATTCTGAGCCATCTGAGGGCCCAAATGTTTATGAGAAAATGGATGAGATGAAGGATCAATTTCTTGAGTTGCGCAAGGAATTGAAGACATTGAGAGGAAAGGATATTTTTGGGAAGAGTGCTGATGAATCATGTCTGGTGCCGAATGTGAAGATTCCGGTGAAGTTCAAAGTACCTGACTTTGAAAAATACAGAGGGAACACATGTTCGCTCAATCATTTGATGATGTATGCCCGCAAAATGTCTACCCAAATTGACAATGATCAGCTGTTAATCCACTACTTCCAAGACAGTCTGACCGGTGCGGCACTCAGATGGTATATGGGGTTGGACATTGCAAGCATTCGCACTTTCAACAATTTGGGAGAAGCTTTTGTCAAACAGTATAAATATAATATGGACATGGCGCTTGATAGAGACCAGTTGAGGTTCATGTCTCAGAAGGATAACGAGACATTCAAAGAATATGCGTAGAGATGGAGAGAGTTAGCTGCTTAGATCACTCTTCCTTTAGAGGAGAAGGAGATGACAAAGATCTTTTTGAAGACCCTGAGTTTATTTTACTATGAACATATGATCACCAGTGCCCCCAATGACTTTACCGAAATGGTAAATATGGGGATGAGGCTTGAAGAAGGTGTCCGAGAAGGACGATTATCAAAAGAGGAGGCATCATCAAGCAAGAGATATGGCAGCAGCTTCGAGAAGAAGAAAGACAGTGAAACCAACACAATTTCCGGTGGGAGGCAGAGGAGGCCTCAGATTAGAAGGAATCAACTAATCCGTCAACATCATCATCAATTATCCTTTGTAATTCCTGTATTTTCCGCAAGTCAATCAACACCAATTCAACAACAACAACGTCAACAACAACAACCACAACAACAAACAAACACTTTCAACAACAACAACAATACCAACAATCATCAACAACAAACTTTCAAGAGGAAGAAGGTCTCTTTCGAACCAATTCCTTTGACCTATGCAGAGCTTTATCCATCATCGGTTCTCAAGAACCTACTCCAACCAAGAAGTCTGCCACAAATTCCTGAACCACTTCCATGATGGTACAAGCCTGACCTCTGTTGTGCTTTTCATCAAGGAGCACCCGGGCATGATATTGAGAACTGATATCCACTCAAATACGAAGTTCAGAAGCTAATGAAGAGTGGAATGGTGTCTTTCGAGGACCGTGCGCCAAATGTGAAAGCAAACCCACTGCCAGCCCATGGAAATCATCTGTTAATATGGTAGACGGTTGTCCTGAGGAGTTCAAAGTGTTTGATGTCCATTTCATCATAAGGTCTTTGGTGACGATGCATAAGGACATTTGTATCGTAAGCGATTGTGAGCATGACCATGATGGTTGTGGTATCTGCAGTGTTAACCCGAGGGGTTATATGGTAGTGAAAAGGGACATCCAGCGGTTGATGGATGAAGGCATGAATCAAATTGTTCAATCCCATCATATAGATGACGATGTGAATGTCATAGTGCCCATTTTCAAGAATCCAGAAAGAGTAGTCATTCAGTATGACAACAATAATAGTAACAACATCAGTCAGAGATCGGTATCACCGTTGGTCATACGGTTAGCGGGTCCAGTCCCGTATTCATCCGATAAGGTTGTTTTGTATCAGTACAATGCAACAATGTTGAAAGATGGTCAAGAGGTTCCATTGCCTATGACCAGCTCTGTAGTGAGAATTGCTGATGTTACTAAGGTGACCCGTAGCGGTCAGGTGTTTGGGTCGGTGTTCCCAAAAGATAAGGAAGAATCAACTGTCAGTAAGAAGGTGGAAGTGCCTGATATAGATCCGACTAGTGCTTCGAAGTGTCAGTCTGGTGAATTCAACAATTTGAAGGCTAATGATGATGATGAGGTACTCCGTTTAATAAAAAAAAGCGAGTTTAATATGGTGGAGCAGCTGCTCGAAACCCCCTCAAAGATTTTAGTACTGTCCCTACTCATGAATTCAGAAGCGCACAGAGAAGCACTGCAAAAAGTTCTAGAATAAGCGTTTGTGGAACACGATGTTACGATGGATCATTTCGATCATATAGTAGCTAACATCACTTCCTGCAACAATCTCAGCTTTTGTAATGAAGAACTCCCTGAGGAGGGTAGGAATCGTAATTTGGCTTTGCATATCTCCATGAATTGCAAAGATGATGCTTTGTCCAATGTGCTTGTTGACAGCGGATCATCATTGAATGTGCTGCCGAAGTCAACATTGTCAAAGTTATCATATCAAGGAGTGCCCATGAGGTATAGGGGTGTAATCGTCAAAGCTTTTGACGGTTCATGCAAAACAGTGATAGGTGAAGTGGATCTTCCGGTGAAGATAGGTCTGAGTGACTTCCAGATTACTTTCCAAGTAATGGATACCCCCCAGGCCTATAGTTGTCTGTTGGGAAGTGTAAGACCCCAAATTTGACCCTAAGATCCCTCATGCAATTTCATCATAAGCATTAGCATTGGGATCATACCTTGGCATCCTCCTTACCCCTCTTTCATTGGGTTTGTTTTGGGAGAGATCACGAAGCACTTTGTGGTTGTATCATACTTATATTTTATCATTTTACTAACCAAAATACCAATAATATGTCTTTGCATTTGCCTAACTCTTTTGTAGGTAGGGCATGATCTCCATTGATCTATCAAGTTCATATCTAGGGTTTGAGACCCTCATGACAAAGAGCACAACCATGGATTGATCCAAGAATGGTTACAAGTATCATATATGAGTTCCAATGATCTCTACATGTTATATTGATCAAATTTTCTTCAAGAGTTTGAGGGTGATTTGCCTTGGAAACCCTAGTTTGACTGGGTATCTTGAGTAACTTCTCCAACAAGCTACCTCACCAATTGATCAAATTTCTCAAGGGACACTTGAAATTTCATCATCTTATGCATATATGATCTACCATGAACCTATAAAGTCAAAATAATTGAAGTTTAGCAAGTTGGTTGATGGTGGTTGGCCAGATGAATTCATCTGATCAAAACTGGGTCTCCCTAGACCCTATCTCCTACAATTTTCACCATATGAAAATGATTCCAAGATAAAACTTACTCTAAATGACATTCCAAACAACTTTCATGTTAAGACCTAGATCTAGTTTAGCTTATAAAATCATTTTCTATGCGGAAACATTATAGGTCATTTTGTCTAAACCCTAATTTGAAAGTCAACTTCCCAAGGCCATAACATGCTCAATTTTTATGATATAAAATATTTCCAAGTTGAAAAATCAAATTCAATATGTCTACTTCAACTTTTATGTTTGGAGTGAGAGCTAATTCAACTTTTATGAGCATGTGATATGAGGCTACATTATAGGTCACTTTGGACCTATACCATTGATCAAGTGATTTTTCCAAACTTCAAAAATGCATAACTCTATCATTTAAAATCCATATGACATGAAATTTTTGACCATTTTGAAGGTCTTTGAAAGTTCTACAACTTTGATGAATACGTTTTTCTCATTTGAAGCTCACATAAAAAGTTAAGCAAGGTGGAATATTGAGATATATGGCTTGACACTTAGAAAAATTTTGATATGTTAAAAATTTCCAAACTTCCACCTCAAATTTCATCATGATACCAGCTCCAAATGAAAAAGTGTTGAACATCAAAGTTGTTCCTCTTGATTTCACCTTTCCAAAAAGTCAAAATTCTTCCATTTTGGACAAGAATTGAATAGGCTGCGTATGGCTTGAACGTTGCATCATCATTTGGCAAGATTGAACTTCAAACACCCATGCACAATTGCCTAGCATTCCAACATGACTTCAGCCTTGCTTACACTAAATTATGGATCAGATGGAGTGATTTCATGGGCCTATGCACTCATGCATCACACATTGCTAATTTTGGAAGTTCACTTCAAGTGTGCAGATATCAATTGAATTGGCTATAAATAGAGACCTCTAGCATCAGAATTACATACACATTCGCGCCAGCTTTGATCCCAAACCTCTAACCCTCTCATTCCAAAGGATAATCCTGAGAATTTCATTTGAAATTGAGTTTGAATTCTCACTGTTATAAGATTCAAAACTCCAGGGATCCAAGACCTTTTGTGCATTCTATTCTAGTTCTGCAAGCATTTGGAGTGAGATCAAGCACGAGCCAAGGCAAGAACAGTTGAATCCAGACCTACATTGAAGGTATTTTTCAGAATTTTTCATCTCTTCGATTCTCTCTCAATCTTGCTCAATTCTCTTGATTCTTTGGTTGTTTGAAGTCCTACCAATGTAGCCAAGAAGATTGAGTTGCTTTGAGGCCAAATCGAAGCAACTCAGTTCATGTACCTCAAATTTCAACTCCATATATCTCTCAATATATCTGGAGTTAGGATGAATTGAGGTCAGATTCGTGCTCTGCGCCATTTTTTTTTTCAGATCATGTCCTCCTTTTTCATTTTTTTTATGGTGATGAGTGAACCAGTCCGGCCAGGGTCGCCTTTGGATGTCGGTGATGTGTTGGCTTGGTTCTGAGCCATTGATCTCATTTGAATTGTTTTAATCACGAGCGTGCATTGTAATTACCTTTCCTGTGGCGCATTGACTCAAGACCACAATGGAACGCGCGTTGGTGGCCACTTGATTTGCCACCTCAATTAATGAGGGAGACCAAGTGGCTCATGTTTTTTGGTTATTTTCTGATTTTCTTTTATTCCTTTTATTTTCATTAATTCATATTAATTTTAATATTGATCCAAAAAATATGAGAGTTTCACCAAAAAAATTCAAATATTTTCTTCTTTCATATTCTGAATTAAAATTATTTTTTGGATCGTTATTAATATTTTTCATGATTTAATTTATTTTTCATTTGTTTTTAATTGTTTGAAAATACTTTTAAATATCCAAAAATTATAAATAAAAAATCTCCAATGTCCTTTGACCTTGTTTGACCTATGATAAATCTCATGGTCATTTATTTGGTGTTTTGATGAGATTTTAGGAATTGGAAAAAACATATTTAATTTAAATGCCTTATTTTAGTATTTTTAATTTGAATAAATGCCAAATAATTTTGTTGACCAATTGTGATGACTTGTTTGTGTTTGACTATTGTTGTTGGGCCTTGGTCAAGGTTGATTTGACTTTGTCAAATTAATGTCATTGGATTTAGGGGATTGGTGGAATGTACATTCCATCTTCCAAAATGAATGGATGATATTAATTTGGTAAAAGTCCTCCTTTGATCAATTTGAGTTTTCATTTATTCCCCTCCCTCTTCATCTCATTCCCCTTCTTCCTTCATTCATTCCTTTGGTCTATGATTCTCAAAATCCTAAGGCTAGTTGATTGAAAAATTAACATGAGTATGAATGAGATTAGGCCACACCTTTTGCATATTCTTTTTGTGTGTGGTATGTTTCATGAGGATAGTTCATTATACTATGTCTCTAACATGCATTAACACCAAAATTGTATTGTCCGGGCTCAAATAGTTGTGACTTCTACATAAGTCCAATTACAATTGCTTAACATAGCGCTAAATTTGTGACATAAAAGGCATAAGCATTCTAGTCAGTGAGATTGTAAGTCTCCCCTCTTTCATGGTATTGTGTGGAAACTTGGCCTTTTTTACTTCCTTTGAAATATGTCTTGGTTCAAGGATCCATGCTTATGATAAGTGGGTTGAGTGTTCTCCAAAGAATGTCTTAAAATGAAAAGCAAAAACAAAACAATACTAACTTCTAACCTATTAACTACTAACTTTTAATTTCAAGCCCTTTACTTTAATGCCATTTAATTCCAGCTTTTATTCATTTGCCATTGTTCATATCATTTTAATTGTTTATGTTAATGCAAATTCACTTTGTCCAATTGGACCATATTGTGTGATATATTTTATTTGCGTATACTTTGTTTGTTTATATGGTCTTTGACCATCAATGTACATAATAACAACAAAAACACTAAAAAACTTTTGTGTGGACTATTGGCTTGATCTTGGATAAATGGACTTAGAATTTAAACAATATTCCTATGCTAAAGGACTTGGCCAATGCCAACTTTTTGAGAAACCAAGTGCTTGCAATTTGAAACTCCATCTGATACATCATTCAAGATCTTTCTAAGCTCATTTGCAACATGATCATTGTGAAGCTATTATTTTGAACCAGTGACTTGTGGAATTCATTTGTTATATGGGTTACCTTGAAGAAGATCATGGAATGGATAAGCTTAGATGTGGCCATCTTTATTTGATGCCTTGCTCTTCAAGATGATATAATTGTGCATTTGTGTGTTTCTTGATTCTAAAAAGTCCAAGTGAATTCGGGGTTTCTATTGACATTCTTGTCTATTGGATTGCTACCTGCAGCGGGGTATTCGTTACCATTAGAGATATTGACTAAATCTAAGGTAAACCATACAAGTCGAGTCGTCACCGCACTTCTATTTATCCAAAGGAATGGTTATAAAGCGAACAAAAACCTAAAAGTTTTATCGAATCCAAAACTAGTAAAAATGTCAGAGATCTGGGTAAGGGGGTTGGTTATGCAATGGGAAGGTGTTAGGCACCTAAAACATCCTAGGTACTCCTAGGGAGCCCTTTTCATATTGGTTGTAAGGTTGGTATTTTGTGAAAATTTGTTTGTGCAAACATGATTGAAGAGATGAGAAGAGAATATACAAGTTTTTTACATTTTTGTGTTTGGATGGATGAATCCATTGCCTACGTACCATCTTAAAAAAGATTAGGATCAAAACCTCGTAGTTCGGGGTAAAAATCTCAAAACGAGTTGGTGAATTGATTGGTCCAAAAGCCTTAAGGTCTTTTGTTTTCCAAGGGAGAAAACTCAACCCAAAACCACAAATCCACCATGTGAGGATAGCTTCAACATACTAGTGAGGGGTTAACCCTATAATAAGCATGGAAGACTCATTGTCCATCACTAAGGATATAGGTGAGTATTACATCTACCTCAAGGATAACGCAAACCTAATAGCTAAAGGTTATGAAAATTTTGATTAAGAAAGTGGCCATTGAAACCACAAAAAGATATTTGGATGAGTTGTCTTTACCAATGAAAAGTATGTAGAAAATGGTCAAAGTTGACTTAGAAGTTCAATTCAAAATAAGTGTTATGAAAAGAAAAGTTTGAAAATCAAAAGCATAAGGCTTAGGTTTCTAATGTTGAAAACAAGTGTTAAATGTTTGCACAAAGGTTTTGGCTTGGGTTAGAGTGGAGAGAGGAAGAATAAAGGCTAAAGTCCTAAGCATACAAGAGGTGAGGGATAAAGAATAAGACCACAAATGGAGTTCCTCTCTTAAGATCATATTGATGATCCAAGTAGCTCTCATCCTTTGGAATAAGCAATCACAATAATGGTAAACTCAAGCAATCAACAATCAAATGAAGCTCTTGGAAAGTTCCTCAATGTATCTTGGATCTCTCTCCCTTAGAAGCTCATGGTAATGGTTCCTCAATTTGGCTCAATATGGGAATCCCTAGCACAAGAACACACACATCAAAAGATTCTATTAACAATCAAATAATGGACAAGAGAGAGTTTAGAATATGGTCCTTTCAATGTTCATCTTCAAGCATTAAGCATTCTAAAGGCATGAGGCCTAGTTGCTCTTTGACATTTAAGCACTCTAAAGGCATGAGGCCTAGTTGCTCTTCAAACTCCATTAGCTTGGGTAAAGGTCCTAAAGTCTAAGTCCATTTTGTCCAATTCTTTGCATTTGGTTCACAACAAACAGACAAACACAAACACAAAAGATATATACACAATTATGTGCTCAAGTGAGCAAAAGGCAAATGGCATTAACATAAACATGTGCTCCAATGAGCAAAAGGAAAAGCAAATGGATAATATGTACAAGAATGATAAATTGCATAAAGTAAAGAGCAAAAAGTAAATGTTAATGGTTAATAGTTAGTGTTAGTAATTAGTATGCCATAAGGCAAATTTAGCGCTATGTTAAGCAATCGTAATTGGACTTATGTAGAAGTCACAACTATATGAGGCCGGTCAATAATAATGTAGGCAACAACACAAGTTAGAAGTCTTGATTAGTGAACCAAGTTCCAACAACTTGTCATGCCAAAAGAAGAAAAGAGAATTGATCTTGTATTGGTTTAAGTCCTTTGCATGGTTTAGGAAACAACCTATCCTTAATGCAAAGCCATTCACTTAATCAATTGATCAAGATGAATTAGATTTAAATCAAGGAAGATTAAGTCTCCCCAATCAATGCTAACTTATCAACCTTCAACTCATTGATCAAAAAGAAAAGAAGAAGAAGAAGAAGAAGAAGATGGATAATGAAAAGAAATAAGTGCCTTAAATGAAATAGCATGTACCAATCAACAAGTATTGACCAATGACATTGAGGATCATAGTCAAACAATCAAAAACAGAAGTGAGATGAAGATTGGAAATCAAGAAATGAACAAAATATTTTTGGCATTTTTAATATTTAAAATAAACTTGAATTAAAATAATAAAGAAAGGTCAAACTTCAAAATCACTTCAAATCAACCTTGAAAGGTCCAAGTGATTTATCCCAAGTTCAACAAGGTCAAACAAAGTTTGACAAAAAAAATTCAGCATTTTTAAAAGTCGGAAACTATTTTTAATCAATTAAAAATGAATAAAAATAACCTAATTGAATTAAAATCTCAAATAAATCTCAAATCAATTAAAAAATTGATGAGAATATTTTTCATAGATCCATCATCATTCAAATAGGTTAGGAAAATATTTTTGTATTTTTTGAATATTAAAAACTATTTAAAATGAATTAAAAATAACCAGAAAAGAGAAAGTTCACAAAAAAATATCAAATGACAAAATAAAAAATATTAAAAATCATTTTTAGAAACTAGGATTTAAATGGAGAAGAATGCAATTGGTCCCATATTTTTTGGAATTAAAATAAAGAAGTTATGAATTTTTGAAAATAAAGGAAATAAAAGAAATAAAATCAGAAATTAGAAAAAAGCAAAAAATCAAGGAGCGTTGGATTGAATCTCATTAATTGACGTGGCCAATCCTAAAGTCCTCAAGCGCGCGCTCATGGTGAGTCCAAGTCAATGAGAAACATCCAGCATTATTGAAAGTAAACCAAATGCATGGCTGAGATTAAAACGTGGGAGATGCATCCAACGATCCAGATTGGATCTGGCAATGGGACGGTGGCCAGCGCCACTGTCTTCTCCGGTGAGACTCAAAAATTGCATAGATGCAAATGTCCACCAAAATGGGCGATCTAGGTACCGTTCGAAAGAGGAAGTGATGTACATCACTCCTGTACCACTCACTTCCACTCTAGATCCCTATAAATGGAGAAATCAGAGATGGAAGCATGATGGTGTTCATCATGAACTTGCTTGATTTCAAAAATTAAACACACAACAATGATGCCTCTATAGAGAGGACTTCAGACAACACAATATCAAGTTCAATAGGTCAAGGAATAAGGAGTTTCAAAGAAAAAACCAGTTGAAGTAAACCTTTGAATTATGAAGATCTGAGCTCCTTTCCTTGGTTCTTTTGGCAAAACAGAAGTTCAATGGATCATATGATGAAGGTCTAGGAACTTTAGATCTAAAGATTCAACCAGATTCAGTTGAATTTTAGATCTGAAAAATTGAAGAAAATGTGAACTAGTTCCTTTAGGTCTGGCTAGGTTTTGATTTCTGCAGCATTTCAGATTGATTCAAGGTCCTTTTGGAAGTGGGCAAGCATGTCTATTTATAGATGGAGCTGATGCAAAGCAAGGTGAATTTCGTGTGCATGCAAATTGAAGGCCTCCATGCATGAGCCTGTACAGGCGCATGGAGGGCCCAAAAGCCAATGAAAATGGATGCTGAAATGATTTGGAGAAGGTTTGGACGTGTGGTTTGCACTCCAATTGCTTGCATATGAAGTTTCACCATGAAATGCATAATTGAGCTTAAAATTTCACCTCTTCGAAAATGCCACTTGAAAAATGGAAACATGGGCATGTGGGTAATGGTTGGAAAGGTATTGACATAAGGAACAAATGTTATGTTGAGAAAAAAGTCATTTGGAATGTGGAAATTTATGAAAACAGGCCATGAAGTTCATAGTGCAAAACATGCTTTTGAGAATTTTGTCAAATTGAACCAACTTCAAGCCCCTCTGTTTTGATGATGCAAGCTTCAAATAGAAAAACCTTAAACGTAAAAGTTGTATATATCTTCAAGAAAATCAAAATGGACTTAAATTTTGCATCATTTGGATTTTTGATGAAGAAGTTATGGGCACTAGAAGTTGGACTTTTTTGCCTTTCAATGCATTTGGTCCAAAGTGACCTATAATGTTTTGCATTATCACATGTATTTACTTTGAGATTATGAAATTTTGTTCAACATAACATTTGAATTAGACATCTTAATATTTCCAATGCATTTGATCCCACCTCAAAATCATAAAAAATGAATGAGTTATGTTCTTGGGAAGTTGACCCAAAATTAGGGTTTCAGTCAAAATGACCTATAATGTCTTGGGATGGATGATGACCTTCCAAGCTTCAAATCAATTTTTGATGAACCTTAAAGTTGTTCATATTGTCCTTAAGAACATTTTTGATTTTGGAATTATCTCCATTTGACCAACACATAAAACGTTAGGTCTCAGTGCATTTCAAAATAGTCAGATGAATTGACTGATCAACTTTCCAAGTCCACAACTCACACCTTGATGAATTGATGATTGAGGGTACTCAAATAAGTTCAAATATGCATGAAATGATGAATTAAATAACCTCCCTTGATTTTATTTGACCATGGGCTGAGGTTGCTTCACTAGCAAGGCATTGTAGGTGATCAGATGAATTAGGGTTACCTTGAGGAACAAACCTCAAACCCTTTGATTTGCTTTGATCAAAATGATGAGTTGAAATACTTGGGAGGAATATTTTATGGATGAGAGCTTTGGGAACCATTGCCATGCTTGCCTTCATCTTCTCTTGGCCATATCTTTGTACCAATGATTTCCTTGAAGCTCTTGACCTTGTGATTGCTCAAGCTACAAACAAAAGATGTTAGTGACATATTTTTGTGCTTTTGGTTAGTAAACAAAAATGAGAAAAGCAATAATATACAATTCAAGCATGCTTGGTGATCTCAAACCACTCACAAGAGGTCCCACCCAAAGGCAAGGAGAACCAAGATGCTTATGATCCTTGAGGCTTTGGAAATGCAATGTTATGATGCCATGAGGGATCTTAGGGACAAAATTGGGGTCTTACACTACCCATTTGGCCAGATCTTTTCAACTCTAAACTTTTAATTTTGTACATAGGATAGTCTCTTCATCTTCTCCCCACTTCTTTAATTTCAAAATCTCTCCCTCCCTTTTCAAAACCTTCTTTGATTGAACTTATTTTGTTCTAAACTTTGACCACTTTTGTAAAAAGATAGAAACTTTGGCCTTATGCCATTGCATTTTCAAACTTCTTTTCTTAAATCAAACTTGTAAATGAACTTAACTATACTTGACTTAAACTTTCAAAAAGCCAAAATGAACTAACTCACTCAAACCATTTTTAGGCCTTTGTGCCTTTCAAATTTAATTTTTGTTAAAAGCAATGCAAACACTTTGAAATTTGTATCACGAACTACGAGGTTTTGATCCCTCTTTTTTATGTTAGTACGTAGGCACAAGACCGAAGGTCTTGTCAAACACAAAAATATAATTAATGAATCATTTTCTCATCCCTCAATTCTATTTGTTTGTAAACATCACTTTATACCAAGTACATATGCACACAAAAAGGGCTCCCTAGGAGTACCTAGGACACTTTGGGTGCTAACACCTTCCCTTTGTGTAACCAACCCCCTTACATGTAATCTTTGACATTTTATTAGTTTTGATTTGAAAACTTCCTACTTTTGGGTTTTGTTCGTACTTTTTCCCTTTTCCCTTGGAAACAATAAAAGCGCGGTGGCGACTCTTGTTATTTCATCTCTAGCTTATCCATAGCTTGATGATCATGAATTTACCGCTACAGGAAGGCCATGGATCTATAAGGCATGAGTTGTTACCTCCATATTACATCAGAAGCTCAAATTTGTGAAAAATGGAAAGCTTGTTATTGTTGGCGGGGAAAAGGCATTGTTAGTTAGCCACATGTCATCTTTCTCTTATGTTGAAGCTGAGGATGAGGTTGGAACTCCGTCCCAAGCTTTAACTATTACTGCTGGAAAGAGAGTTGGGGCACCTATGTCCTCATTGAAAGATGCAAGGAAGATTGTTGAAGAAGGTAATGTTGATCAGTGGGGGCGTATGGTAGAGGTCTCCGACAACAAAGGTAGAACCGGTCCGGGCTTTCAACAAGGTTCATCAATTGCTAGGTCTGAGGATATGCAACTTAGCTTCTGTAGCGGAGGGTTCATTCATGGCAATGAACAACACTTAGTTGTTGTGCTAGAGGATGACGAAGAGGAAGATTGCACCAATTTTATGACGCATGGAAAGGCTTGCAACAATTGGACTGCTGTTGACATTCCTGTTATTTTGCATCAATCTAAGTAATTGCTTTTATATGTTTAAAAATCCTTCTCCTATGCCTAAGGAAGAAGTGAACATTGTTGGGCATTTTCAAATTAATTCTATTCATCCACATCTATGATGTTTTGTTTTTACTTTTTGCTTTATTCTGAAAATGGTAATCACAAAAAACATAAATAAACAATAAAATTGTCCATCTGCATAATGTTTGGTCACAAATTCACCTCTCTAAAATTAAAATATCAAATCATTATGCAGGTTGGTTACTAGCCCCATTGAATACAATGATCCTTCTCCTTCTCCAAATTTTGAATTCCCTGTGTTTGAGGCCGAGGAGGAAAGTGGTGAAGAAGTGAGTGATGAATTGTCTCGTCTTCTTGAGCATGATGAAAAAATAATTCATCCATTCGAAGAGCAGATTGAGTTAGTCAACTTGGGTTTTGAGGATGATGTGAAGGAAGTCAAGATTGGGTATCGACTTTGTCCAGGTGTTAAGAAGGGGTTGAATGATCTTCTTCGAGAGTATTCAGATGTGTTTGCTTGGTCCTATCAAGACATGCCTGGTTTGGATTCTGAGATTGTGGAGCATAGATTCCTGTTGAAGCCAGAATGCCTGTCAGTCAATCATAAGTTTAGAAGAATGCATCCTGATATGGCAGTGAAGATCAAAGAAGAAGTGCAGAAGCAGATTGGTGTTGGTTTCCTTTGACCGCTGAGTATCTGCAATGGGTGGACAATATTGTGCCTGTGCCGAAGAAAGATGGAAAAGTCTGCATGTGTGTCGATTATAGAGATTTGAATAAAGTCAGTCAGAAAGATGATTTCCCTCTACCGCACATTGATATGTTGGTAGACAATACTGCTAAATTCAAAGTCTTTTCGTTTATGGACGGATTTTCGGGATATAATCAGATCAAGATGGCACCCGAAGATATGGAGAAGACTACATTCATTACACCTTGGGGAACATTATGTTATAGTGTGATGCCTTTCGGTTTGAAGAATGCTGGTGCAAATTACCAAAGAGCAATGACTACTCTTTTTCATGATATGATGCATAAAGAGATTGAAGTTTATGTCGATGATATGATTGCTAAATCAATTGATGAGGAAGAACATGTTAAGCATTTTTTGAAGTTATTCCAGCATTTGAGGAAGTATAAACTCCGCTTGAATCCCAATAAGTGTACTTTTGGTGTTCGATATGGTAAGTTGTTGGGTTTTATTGTCAGCGAGAAGGGTATTGAAGTTGATCCTGCCAAGGTCGAAGCAATACAAGAGATGCATGCGCCCAAAACTAAGAAGCAAGTCAGAGGTTTTCTCGACCGCTTGAATTATATCTCAAGATTCATTTCACACATGACTGCCACATGTGCGCCTATATTCAAGCTTCTTCGGAAAGATCAATCTTGTGATTGGACCGAAGATTTCCAGAAAGCTTTTAACAGTATCAAAGAATATCTTCTTGAACCTCCAATTTTGTCTCCGCCTTTTGAAGGAAGACCATTGATAATGTATTTGATTGTGCTCGAGGATAGTATGGGATGTTCCTTGGTCAGCAAGATGAGACTGGAAAGAAAGAATTTGCAATTTACTACCTCAGTAAGAAGTTCACCGACTGTGAGACTCGGTGTTCTATGCTAGAAAAGGCTTATTGTGCATTGGCTTGGGCTGCTAAGCGGCTGTGTCAGTATATGTTGAATCATACCACTTGGTTGATATCCAAAATGGACCCAATCAAGTATATTTTTGAGAAGCCTGCTATAACTGGGAGGATTGCCCGTTGGCAGATGTTGTTATCAAAGTATGATATTGAATACCGATCCCAGAAAGCGATCAAAGGTAGTATCTTGGCTGACCATTTGGCTCACCAACCAATTGAAGATTATTAGTCAGTGCAGTATGACTTTCCTGATTAAGAGATCTTGTACTTGAAAATGAAAGACTGTGATGAACCATTGCTTGAAGAAGGGCCAGAATCTGGTTCCCGTTGGGGCATGGTGTTTGATGGAGTTGTTAATCAATATTGTAATGGCATTGGGGCAGTGATTATTACTCCTCAAGGCATGAATTTTCCCTTTACAGCTAGATTGACTTTCAAGTGTACAAACAACATGGCAGAATACGAAGCTTGCATTATGGGGCTCGATGAGGCCATTGATCTCAGAATCAAGCATTTAGATGTCTTTGGAGATTCAGCTTTGGTTGTGAATCAGATCAAAGGTGAATGGGAGACAAATCAACCCGGTTTGATACCATATAGAGATTATGCGAGGAGGATTTCAACTTTCTTTACCAAGGTTGAATTTCATCATATCCCTCGAGATGAGAACCGGATGGCAGATGCTCTTGCAACGTTGGCATCAATGATTGTAGTGAAGTATTGGAATGAGGTTCCCAATTTGACTGTGATACGTCTTGATAGGCCAGCTCATGTGTTTGTTGTTGAAGAGATCAAAGAAGAAAAATCGTGGTATTACGACATCAAGTGTTTCCTCCAAAGTCAGTTTTACCCTTCTGGGGCATCTGTGAAAGATAAGAAGACTTTGAGAAGATTAGCCGATAATTTCTACCTAAATGGTAATGTATTGTACAAGAGAAACTTCGTTATGGTTTTGCTCAGATGCGTGGATAGACACGGAGCATACCTATTGATGACTGAAGTCCATGAAGGTTCCTTTGGTACTCATTCCAATGGACATGCAATGGCAAAGAAGATGTTGAGAGCAGGCTACTATTAGCTGACAATGGAATCTAACTATTGCAAGTTTGTGAAGAAATTCCACAAGTGTCAAATATATGCAGATAAGATTCATGTTCATCCGACATTGTTGAATGTTATTTCCTCCTCATGGCCCTTCTCCATGTGGGGAATTGATATAATTGGCATGATTGAGCCTAAAGCTTCGAACGGACATCGTTTCATTTTGGTGGCAATTGACTACTTCACAAAATGGGTTGAAGTGGCATCGTATGCAAATGTAACCAAGCAAGTTGTTGTAAGGTTTATCAAGAATCAGATTATATGTCGTTATGGTGTGCCAAGTAAGACCATTACTGATAATGGATCGAACTTGAATAACAATATGGTGGAAGCTCTTTGTAAAGACTTCAAGATTGCACATCATGATTCTTCTCCCTACAGACCCAAGATGAATGGGATTGTTGAAGCTGTAAACAAGAACATCAAGAAGATCATTCAGAAGATGGTTATAACGTATAAGGATTGGCACGAGATGCTCCCATTTGCTTTGCACGGGTATCGTACATCCATCCGCACTTCAATAGGGGCAACCCCTTTCTCTCTTGTATATGGTATGGAAGTAGTGTTACCCGTAAAGGTTGAAATTCCTTCATTGCGTGTGCTCATGGAAGCCAAGTTGACTGAGGCTGAATGGTGTCAGACCAGGTATGACCAGTTGAATTTAATTTAAGAGAAGAGGTTGATTGCCATGTGTCATGGTCAGTTATATCAGCAAAGGATGAAGAAAGCTTTTGATAAGAAGGTCAGACCTCGTGTATTCAGAGAAGGTGACCTTGTGCTCAAGAAGATTTTATCGTTCAAACCAGATTCTAGAGGCAAATGGACTCCTAATTATGAAGGTCCGTATGTTGTTAAGAGAGCCTTTTCAAGCGGTGCATTGATTCTTACAACTATGGATGGTGAAGAGTTCACTCATCCTGTGAACACAGATGCAGTCAAGAAATAATTCGCCTAAAGAAAGAAAAGAATAGCTCGCTAAGTTGAAAACCCGAAAGGGCGGCTTAGGCAAAAATGAGCGTCTCGGTGGATTGAAAACCCGAAAGGGCGGTCCAGGCAAAAATTAGAGACATAAAATAGAAAGAATTTTCCCGATAAGTTAAGTACCCCACCCTGGGGCAACTTATGCAAAAATTATGGATTTTGGAAAGTAACTGCATTTTGCTAATCTTCAAGTTTTGGAGAAACTTTGTTGAGCACAAGGGTTGACGTTAATTCATCATCCCCAGTAACAGCCAAAAGCATAGCGGATATCAAGAGTTGGTAGAAGGATTAATGGTCAATTGTATTCAATGTAACCTTTTCCCATGTAAATTACCATTTTCAACTTTGTAAAGATCTATGGAGTCTTGTCATTTACAGACTACCATTCTATTAAATAAAGTTGAGCTTTTATCCAATTATTCCACTCTTATTTACTTCAGCTAAATAGTTTTAAATTTTATTATGATCATTTTTTAATATAAATTTTTTAATCAAAATCATTTTCTTAAACATATAAAAGCAAGAATTTTAGAGCAATTAAAAAGAAATATCAACATCATTTCAAAAACAACAAGTCCTAAGTGTGGAGCATTAATGGTTCCCCCCGAGCAGTTAACCCTTCAGTTATCCCCAGCCGAGTTGGTTGATTCGTTCCCCAGCGGAGTTTTTGGATATTTCCCAGCGCAGTTTGTGTATTCCTCAGTAGGGTTGATGTTGGTTTTAATCTCCAGCAGAGTAAGATTGGTTTCCTCAGTAGATTGTGTTGGTTTCTCCACCAATTGCGACACCTTTGTATCCTTTGCGATTGTTTTGTCAGCATAATCATCATATATACATATACATATACATATACACTCATATAATTTCATAATTGCATGATTACATCATCATATTGGTTGATTCATTGGTTGAGACTCTTATTCTCTGTTATGGCGGTACTTTATCCCCATACAAATCTGACGTCTGTCCTCCTTCAATTGTAGAGTGTCGGCCCCTTAAGTAGAGAGACTTTAACCTTTCTCCTTTCCCCACTAAGTTATTTCCTCGTGGAGAATTTTTGTTTTAGTTTCCTCCCCAGTGTATTATCTGGATTGAATCACTCCCCTTGAGTTATATCCTCATTGGGTTGAGTCTTGGTTGACCATTTCTTTCTAGTTCTTACCTAGATAGATGCTTTGGGTCCCCTAAGAGTTTATTACCTAGTAACTGGTAATATTCTTCTCAGTTTGCAGTTTGTTACTTCTTTCCCGATATCCGGCAAAAGTACCCATGTTTCCCCATCATTGGAGTCCCTAGTGGATTCATTTCTATGATTCCCCGGAAGTATATCCTTGATATGTTCATCCTAACCGATGACGGATATTTTCTTCCCCTGTCTGAGTATATCCTTGATATGTTCATCCTAACCGATGACGGATACTCTCATCCTTGGTATTCTACCCAGTAAAAAGGTAGTTGTAATCCCTATTTTGTTCCCCCAGAGAGCTAATCCTTTATATGTTCATCCTAACCGATGACGGGTTTCCTTCTCTTTGCGGTCTTCTACCCAATAATCGGTAGTTATAAATCCTGCTTTTCTTTCCTCTTTGTAGAGTCTATCCTTGATATGTTCATCCTAACCGGTGACGGATTTTCTCTTTGTGGTATTCTATCCAGTAACTGATAGATGTAATTCCTATTTTGCTCCTCAACAGAGTCTATCCTTGATATGTTAATCCTAACCAGTGACGGATTTTCTCTTTGATGGTCTTCTATCCAGCATTCGATAGATGTAATTCCTACTTTTTGCTTAGTTGGTTTATCCATGATATGTTCATCCTAGCCGATGACGGATATCCTCCTTGACATCCCAGGCAAGTCTATCTTTGATATGTTCATCTTAACTGATGACAGATTTTCTTCTGAGTCTATCCTTGATATGTTCACCCTAACCGGCGACGGATATTCTCATCTTTGGTCTTCTGCCTAGTAACTGGTAGTTGTAAATCCTATTTTCTGTAGTTTTCTCCGGCAAGGTTATTCTTACCCAGTAACCGGTAATGAATACTCCCTCCTGGTGGTTTCCCAACAAGTCATCCTTGATATGTTCATCCTAACTGATGACGGATGTCCTCTCTGTCAGATCTCTATTATCTCTTTACCCAGTGACTCATAGTGGATAATAGATTTATGCTCCTCCTATGTTGAAGTTTATTTCTTCCCCAGTTGAGTTAAGTGCGCATTTCCTTAGTGAAATCGTTTTTCCTGCAATGATTCAAGTACTTCAGCTTTACCCTGATTCAAGTACTAAATAGCTTTCAAATAAGGGACATGTACCACTAGTTTTTTTCCTATCTGACTTGCAGTCCATGAAATAGAAATCAGAAAAACCTACTAAGATACAAGCACTACCTTTAGGAAACCAAATACCTTGTTGGGAAGTTTTGTTAAGATACCTCCAAATATGTTTTACGATCTTAATATGGGATTCCTTATGTGATGTTTGGTATCTTGCATACATGCACACACTAAACATGTATTTTTCCTACTTGTTGTTAAATAGAGTAAGGATATCATTATACCTTTCTACCTGGTAATGTTGAAGTCCGCTCCTTTTTTGTCTTTTTTAATTAGCACATTTGATGTCGTGGGTGTTGAGATGTTCTTCGAATCTTTCATATTTAACTTCTTGAGAAGCTTTAAGCAGTATTTTGTTTAACTTGTGAAAGTTCCTTCTTTGGCTTGGTTGATTTTCAATCCTAAGAAATATGTCAGCTCTCCCATAAGAGACATCTTAAATTCTCCTTGAATCAAACTTGAAAACTCTCGACAAAAGAGACTCATTAGTAAAACTGAAAATAATATCATCTACATATATTTGAACCAAAATAATATGATTTTCTTTGTGTGTTATAAACAAAGTGGTGTCTACTTTACCATGATTGAATCCTTATTTTATTAAAAATCCACTCAATCGCTCATACCAATCTCTTTGAGCTTGTTTTAGACCATAGAGGGCACCTTTTCAGTTTAAAAACTTAGTTATGATTATCATGATCCTCAAAACCAGGGGGTTGTAAGATATACAACTCTTTGTTTATATGCTTGTTAAGAAAATTATATTTAATATCCATTTGGTATGCTTAAAATCCAGGGAGCAAGTACGAGCTACAGGAACATAAGTTTCCTTGTAGTCTATTCCTTCAGCTTTATTATATCCTACTGCCACTAATATTTCTTTATTTTTAGTAATTATGTCATTTTCATTCATCTTGTTCCTAAATACCCATCTAATGCCAATGAAGGTTTTATCAACTAGACGTGGAACAAGGTCCCAAACACCGTTACGTTTAAATTGGATAGGTTTTTCTTACATAGAAAGTAACCACCTCTCATCAAGTAAAGCATCAGATATTGATTTAACTTAAATATGAGAAAAGAAAGCAGAGTACTTACAGAAATTATTAACATGTGATCTAGTACTTACACCTCTTTTGATGTCTCTCAAAATTTGATCTAACGAATGATCTATTACGATTGTCTAATCTAGAGGCAGTTGGTTCGAGGTATCTTTTTTTCATCCTCAAGTAAGATTTCATCTTTATCTTCATTAATTTCCCCATCGTTTGATGAATGAGGAGGATACTCTTTGGGACTTTTGCCATTGATCAAGTTCTCCGTTATCACACCTGAAACATCAAAACAAATATCTTTTCCTGTTTTTTAGGGTGAGGACTCATCAAATGCAACATGAATAGATTCTTCTAATGAAAAAAATAGGTAAATGATAAAATGTTTAATGCAAGGTAAAGTTTAATGAAAAAGATTTTAATGCAACTAAAACATTTATTTGATGCAAATGAAAAGTAGTTTTTATGCAAATGAGAAATAACTTTGATGCATATGAAAAATAGTTGAATGATCATGATGTAAACAAAAAAATCAAAAGAAAATAAGATAAATAAAGTGCAATTACACGAATATTAAGGAGAATGAAATGATCATACCAATTACGATGATCTAGGACTAAACTTTTTGCACAAGTAAAGTTAGCAAACAACAACACTAATACAACAAAAAGAATACAATACAGTCAAAAGTATGACTGGATACATCTTCCTTCACTTTTCTTGAGAATTCATTCAGATTCCTAGACACTCATGCGCAGAATATCAATAGATAGAACTAGGTACCCAATTTTAGTTAGGTCCATGAGGGATAGGATAGGTACACTTAGTAAAGGAGAAGGGCGATCCAAAATGCAGCGGAATTTAAAATCTCTCCTTTAATGATCCTTATGAATGGGCATGATCAGTGATAGAATCGTTACCTCTTGTGGCGATTGTAACCTTTGATGCAGATCTACAGAGCGATCACGAACGTTGAACGATGACAACGCCTCTACTCAGTCCACACGAACGGATTCCTTCAATCTCAGTGCTAGCTACTACGAATGAAGGCTTTGAGTGAGTGAGAGAGAGAGAGAGAGAGAGAGAGAAACGAAATTTCAACTACTAAATGCTTCTAGACAAGGGTTTTATTTATAGAACCACTTGTGTGGGCTTCAAGCTAAAAAGCCCACTTAAGTGTATGTGGCCCATATCTTATAATATGCTAAATTCACTTAAACGCGTGGTACCTTACCATATTTCGTATTCTACTTAAGTACACCGTACCTTACGATGTTCTACAATTCACTTAAGTGCACCGTACCTTACGATGCTCCTTAGTTACTCTATCTCTCATCAATCCGTCCTTTGTGTGTGACCCTATAGGTTTTCGCGGCATTGGCAATTATATTAAATCACGTATTTAACATAATAAATAGTGAGCGGTATCTAGCAACACATCATTGCTACCCAAGACACGAAAATCTCATGTGATCTAACAAATCCTTCTGTGATAATACTAATGTGCACAATTACCCTTTTTCCCTTATGTCTATATTGAACACAAGGCATGGACCGTGTCATCCTTGTCCAGTTCAATATTGGGCCCATAGACATTTATCCTGTTACGCAGGATGGGCAAATTCCATCTAGGTCACTCATGTCCCTTAGCATGCTTCGTGGAGTACCCATCAACTGTCTTTATGGTCATCCAATTACGGACAATGTTTGATCAGCAATAAGGCACTCGACTCTACATCTAGGGTCCATAGTGGTTCCAGGTCGAAGGGTGGTATACACCATTATCACCATGAGAATAACTTATGACACTTTGCATAACATTCTATATAGTATTCTCATAGTGGGTCAATCCAGTATAAATATTACTCTTAATATTTATACATATGTTTAAGACTTGATAACTCCTTATCCATGATCCATGAGATGTGATCATCAGTCTATAAACATAATAGTCAGCATGCTTTAATGTTATCCCACTTCACAATAAATCCCTAGAGGCTAATACTTTTGGTACTTGTATCGAATTATTTATTAATAATAAAAAGCTTTTTCTTAGCCTAATATGAAAAATTAGGAACTTAAATATTTAATGTTATCCCACTTCACAATAAATTAAGTATTAGCCTAATGTGACCATTATCACCACAATAATTACAAATATCTTTAGATTAAATTATTTTTCTATTTATCCTAGTTACATGAGGGTTTTTCTTGAAAACCGTCCCTCTGTCATTTGAAGAGATAGAACAAGGTCAAGATAGTGAAGTAGCATGAGTTAGTTGTCCTTTGAGAGTTTCAATTTCAAGTTTTGAAGATGGATAAATAACAAACTCTTCTTTATCTACCTTCTCAACTAAAGTGTATGAAACATTATAATGCTCATCAACAAGAGATGTATGTGCACCCTTAAGGGAATCCAAAGTGCAGTTAAGATTATTTATCTCCTTTTCAAGTTTTAAAATTATTTATTTTTGGAGAGAAATTTTCTTAAAAGCATTTATAGAATCCTCATACATATCATTAAATGCTTTCGATAATTCACTATATGAATATTCATCATCGGGTTCAACAGTATATACCTTTGAAGTTTCACCTTTCTTACGAGCCATCAAACATAGATTGGCACATTTATCATCGATTTTGAGCAAGAATATGAGGAGGAGCTCTCATTCTCTTCTTTCCACACGATATAGGCTTTACGACCTTTGGAGATTTTCCCTTTCGTCTTATAGAATTCCATATATTTCTTTTTATGTTGTTTGGTGAGACTTGGACAGGTGATTCTAAAATGTCCCCAATTTTCTGCACTCGTAACACGTAATGTCATCATCTTTTATTAGTGCTAATTCTTAAGAGGGTGAGTATTTCTGAAATTTACTAAACCTTTGTGGGAATGCTTGAGCTTGTTTCTTTTCAAGTATCTATTGTATTATCTAATGAATAAACCCATCTCCTCTTATTTAGGAGCATCTTCGTCAAAGTTATCACTTTCTTCCATTAACTTCTTCGCTTTTGATGATGAAGCCTTCAGAGAAAGATCATGTTTCTCTTCTTTCCATTTCTCTTTCATTTTTTACTTTACTTCGTTATTTGCGATTCGTTTCATTTCATTTTCATGTAATATCCAAAGTATTAAGATCATTATATTCTTTTATAGTGGCAACCTTTGGTTGCCACTCCCTTCACATAGATCTCAATATTTTGTTAGTAGAATCTTTGCTAGAATCAGTTTTACCCAAGTTTCTTAATTTATTGATTAAGTGGGGGAAACTAGTTTTCATGGAATTTCCGGATTCTTTGGGTTCCATACGAAATAGTTTGAACTTCTTTATAAATATATTGACCTTAGAATCCTTAACATTGCCGGTTCCCTCATAGAGAGTTTGGATAGTGTCCCACATACCTTTGGCACTCGTATGATGTGAAATTGAGTAGAATACTTTCGCACTTAAAGTAGAGATAAATATGTTCCTCACTTTCAAATCATATGAATCCTTTTTGGTTTCACATGTGTCCAATCTTTTGGGTGTTTAACAATGTCATGATTTCCCGTAGGGATAAATGGTCCCTTAGTGACGACGCACCTCATATTTTTGTCAATTGATAGTAAGTGTGTGTACATGTTCACTTTCCAATAACTATAATTTTTGCCTTTGAAAATAGGTTCTCTATTATACGCTCATTTTGGATCATCATCGTCCTCCATATTCTCAAACTTTTGGAGTCGATTAGACTTAATCAAAAGACATGCTCTTGATGCCAATTGTTTGGTGAGAATATGGAGCAATGAAATAGTCAAGAGGGGGTGAATAGTCCCTTTAAAAAAACTTCTAAAATTCAATTGATTCTCCAAAATGGATTATCATAGGTTTTTTAGAAATGTGCGTGGAAGGTTTTAAGCGAAAATATGAAGATTATACTTTTGTTAAAACTTGATCACGTTAACACTTAACGAATTCATAAACAAAAGATATTTTTATGATGATACACAAAAGGTAATCAATTGATTCAGTTGCATATTTCACAAGGTGTGTTTATACAATGATTTAATATCAAAGAATTATAACATCAATAGTTTCTCAGAATTTAATCACCACTAAAGTTCGATTAGGCACCAATTCTAACAAAACCTAAACTTACGTGATAAATCACTACCAATTGACTAAATGATAAACTACACTAAGAATTGAAAACCTAAACATGCAATATCCTGCAAAAAAACTAAATCCAAAAGTGTGTGTGTGTGTGTGTCATCCTACGAATAAGTAAATGCAAAAGTGTGTGTGTGTGTGAGTGTGTGTGTGTGTGTGTATGTGTGTGTGTTTATGTGTGTGTATGTGTGTGTGTGTGTGTGTGTGTGTGTGTGTGTGTGTGAGAGAGAGAGAGAGAGAGAGAGAGAGAGAGGGAGAGAGAGAGAGAGAGAGAGAGAGAGAAAGGAGAGAGAGAGAGGGAGACACACACACACACACACACACACACACACACAGAGAGAGTTAGAGAGAGTACACTGCATATATAGTGGTTCGGAATTTGTCCCCGCATTTCCTACTCCACTCTTCAATGGTTTCCCATTGGAATCTGATTTGTTCCTTTTTATTTTGAAAAATATTTCAAGAGTTCACACAATTACTAATCAATAATAATGTTGATAAAAATAAATCTCCTATCTGGATCTTGACTTGTATATAGTGTAATTACAAACTATTATGCAAAATCTTTATTGAATTCACGTTTCTTGAATCTTCCAAGTTCACCAATCTGCTCACAGTCTTCATGAGTGGCAATCACCCATTCATCCCACCGATTTATTATGTGATAAACTGTATGAAGATTTGAGAAGAACTCCACCTTGTCCGTAGCCTTCCACACAGTCACTATCAAAGTAATATGGAGAGAGTAACCTCCTTCTTCTCACTGGAATTTGTCAACATCAATGACAACAACCTCAATCTTGAAAACTACCTTAAAATCTTAACCAAATCTTCAAGAACGATTAGTTTCAAGATGGTGTCTCCTTCAATTAATTACAAATTTCTCATGATCAATATCTGAAATCAAAACTAGAGGTTGAAGATGAAAGAAAGTCGTTTGCAAGAGTTTTTTAACTTTAAAAAAGATAGGGTGTTGTTTTCACACAAAAACACAATGTTAAAGTTGTATAAATTATAAAGGTTGTTTGTGTAAAATGATGAAAAAAATATTTTATATGTGCTTGAGATTAAGCACAGAGATGGATGGAAAATTTTAGCTAGATTCGAGTAAAGAGCACTTTATGATTTGGGTCAAATTAGCAAGTGGTGTGAAACAGGATCTCTGGAAGAAAAGTGACCCATTTACCTATGATTCAAATCAGGTTAAAAGTGTGATTTGAGTTACATAGGTTCATGATTTGAATCATGTTTTAAGCCTAATTTGAATTATACAAGTCAGTGGCTCCCAAGATGTATGTGATTCAAGTCATGCATAAAGAGTGATTCAAGTCATAGAGTTACATGATTCGAATCAGGTATAAACTGTGATACGAATCACATCTACCATAATTTTCCTTTTCACCTTTGTTTTACTTTATTCGAATCATGGATTGTGAGTGATTCGAATCACACACAAGAAATCTCAGTTTTTCAAACTTTTCAAAATAGTTCGAGGTTCCACTTCCCACATGACTTGAATTAATATCACATCTGGGTTTTTTTCATTAACTAGGGAAATTGACTTAAGCCATCATGATAAAATCTAAAACATAATAATTTATGTATCCATGCTTAAAAACGAATTGATTCAAACTTGATTCAGAGATGTACAGTTGTGAATGAGACTCAATAAGCAAAAAACGACGAAACACAAAAGCGATAAAACAAGCTACAAAGCAATTGTATTGGGGTTCTCCCTCTTAATGTGTTAGGGACATGAAACTTAAGAGATTCTAGACATCTGCGAGTTTACTAAATTAAAACATGAACCAGAACAAATTTATATACTTCCTAAGAGCTGTATTATTGAACTTTTGAAGGCAAATGATTGGCTGGACATAACCATACTATGATTATGGTGCTTATAAGTATAATTTTTACGGCAATTTTAATTTATATTTATTGTTCTCATATTTTATTATAAAGATTTTACTTTTGCATTAACTTTTAATTAGGTTCGTGCATGATATGTATGTTGAAAGAAAATTAAGAAAGTATTATTTCTTAGATCCAATGAATATTCAATTTCAAGATATGGAAATAAACACTATCAAGATGTACATACAAAATAAGTTGGTTAATGAGAATAAAGAATGTTACATGAGACTCTTTTACCATGCGTAAGTATATACTAATTTGTATTTTCTTTTATGAATCAATTTGATACACATTATTAATTATTCGGAATGTTTAAGCAGTTTGTATTGGCAACTAGTTATTATATGTCCGAAGCAAAATATTGTAGTTATGTTATACTCGTTACACTATAAACGTTACGAAAATAAGCATGACATTTTGAGCAGGTAAGGGGTATTATTTTTAATACTCAAATTTTATCTTTAGTTTTGAATATCTTTTATTCATGTTTAATTTTTACTGATATGTAGAGCTATGAAGAGATACAATTTTGTGAAACATAATCTACAAGGTAGAAAGCCAAGGTTCTTTTTCCCAAAAAAAAAGTATTACTTGTGCTTTTTGACATTCTTTTATTTTTGCTAATGTATTACTTGTGTTTTGTGTGTATTAATTAGTAAATGTATGAAAATCGTGTATATTCGTAAAAACAATCAGACAACTTTTTTTGTGGATATTTTGTTTTGAGACATATGTTAAATATTGTCTCTAGAGGCATTGTCGGTTCATGACTTAAGGTATTAACTTTATCCATATACGTGTAATTTATTTATATATGTTAAGTCAATGTTATTGTTATTGTTGTTAGCTTATCATAATTTAAATTTTGCTCAAATTATAGGTGTTTAATAATGAAGCATCATTCTCACAAGAGGATATAGATGACATTCGATCACGTTGGTCTGGTGCCTTCCTATCTTATTATGAATCTCAATAACATTACTTTTTCTTGGTTTTTGTAAGCATTGTATAGAGGTTTTGTCATTATGTGTGCAAATATGTATAAGTTCTCTTGGTAGATGTATCCAAAATTTCATTATAGGTATTGTAAGCATTATATGATTCTGTTTTCAAATATCTATAGGTTCTCTTGGTGTAATATTTTGGATATGTGTATATTTGGTTTTCTAAACAATGTAAATTTGGTATTTTGTGTTTATGTTCTGTATAAAATAAAATGATTTGATTTTGTCACAAATGATACAGATTAGTCAAAATGAGATTTAAAACAAATTATAAATGATACAGATCAATCAAAATGTGATTTAAAACAAATTATAAATAACAAAAAAAAAGTTATACCCTTCAGTTATAGTATCAAACTGACGTAAATACTAGTCTTTTTCCCTCGGTTATTAACAAAAATCGAGAGGTATGTGGCGCGCGCTACATAGTTTTGAAGAAAAAAAAATTATTCATGGAGATCAAACCAATTACTCTTTCAAATATCCCCTAGATTATTCCTAAATCGAGGGGTAAAGTAACAAGTTTTCATGTCATCCTTCGTCACCTCGCTTGTGTAACCGAGGTAAAATCTCCTTCGCGTCTGAGGTAAAATGGATTTTTTGTAGTAGTGTGACTTAAGTTTCTTTTCTTAATCTTCGTTCAATCACTATTTCTAATGACTTCATGGTATGACTCATAAGCTTTTTTTAACATAGTTTAATCCCCGTAGAATTTGCATGATTTTTCCCTTTGTTTTTATATATTAGAACTAAAGTGTTTCTTGTCCCTTCATCCAACATAAAAGTATTCTTTTAAAATATTTTAGACTAAAATTTAAGGTCTCGGATTTTTTAATGATAAGACTCTTAGAGATTGAATGATGTACCAACAATTTGCAATTATCTAACCCAACTATTACATATTAGTTACCCCTATCACTCTATGATCGGATTTAATTGTTATACTTAGTTTTAAAATATCACATTTAATTATAAAAGTATTTAGTAAATTAATATGGGTTTAATGGTGATGCAATAACTGTGTAAAAAAGTGTTATATTGTCAACCAATAGAAATATATCATTTTGTCATATCATACAAGTAGTTTAAAATTTTCAGTCTGTCTTGGCGGAATACATGATCGTTATTAGTTGAGCGTTGATAATCTATGCATTATTATTATCCCATTTCTATTATGTGTACCTGAGGAATTTAATGATTATTTGTTAAGTTTTAGTGTTTTCAGCTTATTTTGCTTGGAGCATAATCGGTGCTCCTTGTGTAGTTTTCATGTGTTTGCTATTGAATTTCAAGGTAGTTTAAAGCAAGTTGAGGCATGACTGGTTTAGACAGAGTCTGGAAGAGAGATATGAAAGGAAAATGGAAAGTTTGTTGAAGTTCATAAAAAGATAATGTCCAAGAGCATAAGGAATGCATATTTCTAGGGCTTACGTGGCAGATTTGTGCTTGGAAGAAATATCAAATCAAATGGATAAGATCAACTGCACAAGAAGACAAAGAAATGGTACGGTGGGGACCACCACTGCAAAATATGAACCCTACACAAAGACACAACACTGCCTGAACCTCTGCACCACCTGTTGTAGCAGCCCTTGTCGGACGCTTTGTCTCCCATTATTGTCTGTACTTGATTGCTTGTTCACGAAGAATAGAGGAAAAGGTGGAATATGCTGATTTGAAATATGGGTTAAACCTTATTTGCATCAAAATCTCATGATCTGAGGCCTTCCATCTTTCACATCCACACTTGTGTATAAAAGTTGACCTTAGGAATTGAAGAAAGGAGTTCTAGTTCCACATAAACACACAAAGAAAGAAATTCAATAGTCTTAGTAGTAATTTAAGAATATTTAGTGTGATGTTTTGTGAGAAAAAAGAGAGTTCTTCTTCTCACCCATTCTTGTACTCATTGTTGAGAGTTGGCGGGACTGGAGTCTTCACTTGTTGTTTATCCAACACAAGAGATCTCCAAGCTACTACTAGGTTGTCATCTCTTTTACATCTTTTGTTTAAGTATGTTCCTTATCAGTTTCAGTTCAGTAGTTTTTATTAAACTCACCATGAGCTAAACCCTTGTTTGTTGAGCAATGTGAAGTTGATATAATGTTGCCTTTATGTTAAAATGATGTGATGTTAGTATCTTATTTTGTTATGTGTTTTTATGTTATTAATTTGTTTCTTATGATCAACTTAGAAAAAGATAAAAACTTGTTGTTGTGAGAGATACAACAACAAGTGGATCTCATAAAAAAATGTGGTTAAAACAAATAGGATAGAGATATTCACTTAATTAGCTTGCTTAGAGATAAGAAGCTATAACCATAAAGCATTTTCAGAATATAAACTAGGCACATTTTAGGGTTATAAGTGAGACTTAGAGATTTGTTCTCTTGCCTTATTAATTCATATTTTGATGTTATCGAGATACACATAAAGATCACGTTCTGAACTTCTGAGGCACGACACTTCTCATCATATACACATTTTTGCTATTATGCATATTAATGGATCATAGCTCAACAGTCACTCTCTTGATTTAATCAAACCTTCATTTTATTGCGTTTAGTCATATGTTATGGACAATCTAAAATTGTGTTTTCCAAATATTGTTTGTTACTCTGCTCATGTTAGTTTTAAATAAGAATACTTACAAAAGTTCAATATAAACCTCTTCCACTCCATATGGGTACGATATCCTTACTATTATCAGTTACTGCAATTATAACATACATGTATACTTGCATATGACACCTAAAATCATTTTTACGTACAGAAAGTTTTTGCCACCATTGTCGGGGAGTGTCAAGAAGTACTTTGAACTACTGTACTGATTATTTTTGTTTGAAAATAGCATTTGAGCTTTTTAGTATTTCCTGTAGTCTGGTGTCACGACAAGTGTATAGCATCTACATG
Source organism: Lathyrus oleraceus (assembly GCF_024323335.1). Classification (NCBI taxonomy): domain Eukaryota; kingdom Viridiplantae; phylum Streptophyta; class Magnoliopsida; order Fabales; family Fabaceae; genus Lathyrus; species Lathyrus oleraceus. Next base: position 47,949,173 of record NC_066584.1, on the reverse strand, counting down.
TGCAGGTTGTTATCCCCAGAAAATAGAGAAGATCCTGAACCTAAAAGAACATTATGAATACAAAGGAGATTGATATGTGCTACACAATAGCCAGAAGAAGGAAATCTTATTCCTAAAGCTCAAGAATTCCAAGAGTGAGTACCAGAAGATGCAGTCATGGTTGAACTCGACATCATTGGCATAACTAATGATAAGGTACTCAACATCAAAGACTATGCAGTCTTTGATCCCAGTGCCATGAATACTGGAATCAGTATGCCTGAGATAACTGTTGCTCAATTCGAGTTCAAGCCTATGATGTTTCAGATGCTGCAAGCTATTGGGAAGTATTCTGGATCTGCTAATGAAGATCCTTATCTTCACTTGAGATGATTTTTGGAGGTGGCCAGTAATTTCAAAATTCCAGGCGTAATAGATGATGAATTCAAGTTGAGGCTCTTTCCATATTCTCTAAGGGATAGAGCCACGAGTTGGTTAAATTCCTTAGAGCCTAATTCCATTGATACTTGGAACACTTTGGCTGGAAAAAATTTGTCCAAGTATTTTCCTCCTGTCAAGAATGCAAAGATGAGAAATGAAATCATTTCATTCAGACGAGGAGAGGACGAGTCCCTGTTTGATGCATGGGAAAGATTCAAGGAGTTGATTAGACAATATCCTCACCATGAGATACCTATTTGTATACATCTTGAAACATTTTACAATGGGTTAGTGCCATCTTCAAGAAACATGTTAGATGCCTCTATCGGTGGAGCTTTGTTAACAAGTTGATAGAGAGCACCATGGTCAACACTTACGATTAGCCTCTTACAAGGGATGGAGGAAGTCAAACATCAAAGAAACTTATTGGTGTCCTTGAAGTTTCTGAATCCAACACTCTTGCTGCTCAAGTATGATGATTGCCCCTGAAGTAGCTAAACCTGAACCAATCAAGATACTTACTAACACGACAACAGTTGCCTGTGTATACTATAGAGGAGCACACTTATTTGAATAATGTTCATCAAACCCTATGTTTTTTAACTATGTTGGCAACAACAAGTACAACAACCCCTACAGCAACACATACAATCTAGTTTGGCGCAATCATCCTAATTTTTCATGGAGAAACCCTCAAAATCAAATCAATAAACCCCAAGCAACACAACACACTCAAACACCACAAGTCCCTCCTGGTTATTCTAGACTAAACTATCCTTTAAATCAAGGAAATAACAAGTTGGAGAATGTTCTAAAATATTTCATTCAAGAGGCAAAACTCAATTTCAAACACAAGGAGCAAGTATTTAAAACCTTGAGAATTAAGTAGGGAAAGTTGCTACTGCCCTTTGTTCTAGAAATATGGGAACTCTCCCCAGCTCTCTTGAAGCCTTTGCCACTATCTCAAGAGCCAAGAGTATTGAAACTTGCAAAGTTATCAAACTAAGGAGTGGTAAAGAATGTGAAGGATCAACAAGTCAACTGTCAAGTGGAGAACTGACACCGTAAGACACTAGTGTAGAAAAAGAGTCCACTGAGGAACCGACCTCAGAGAAACAAAGAGGAAACAGTGACAAGAGAAGCAATGAAGGCACGATTTCTGGTTCAGAAAAGCAGAAGGGAGTCATGCTTGAAGCTGACAAGACACCAAAGATTTTGCAAGAAAGACCACCACCACTTTTTCCTCAAATGATTAGGAAAGAAAACTAAGAACAAAAGTTTGGTAAATTCATGGAGATTCTGAAGCAACTGCATATCAATATTCCGTTGATTGAAGTTATATAACAAATGCCAAACTACTCCAAGTTCATGAAGGATGTGCTCACCAAAAGAAAGAAAGTAGGTGAATTTTCTACTGTTACTTTAACACAAGAATTCAGTCAGCTCGTGCAAGGAACACTTCCACCAAAGTTGAAGGATCCTGGAAGTTTACGATTCCATGCAATATATGAGAGTCATTTTGTGGCAGGGCTCTATGCGACCTTGGTGCAAGTATAAATTTGATGTCCTTATTTATCTTTAAGAAGTTGGGTATAGGTGATGCTAGACCAACAACCATTACACTTCAGTTGGTTGACATGAGCATTTGTTATCCACAAGGAAAAATTGAAAATGTACTAGTGAAGATTGACAAGTTTGTGTTTCCAGTTCATTTCATCATAATGGATTTCAATGTTGATGAGGATACTCATATTCTGTTAGGAATCCCATTCCTTTCCACAAGAAGAACATTAATTGATATGGAAAAAGGAGAGCTAACAACGCGAGTTAATGGACTATAAGTTGTGTTCAATGTGTTAACTACTTTGCAATATCCGGAGGAAGATGTAGCTGAATGTTCAATGATCTCTAGTTGGGAGACCATTATTCATAAAAGTCTCCTCAAATCAACTGATGTTTTGGAGCAAGAATTGGGAAAATTAAAGGAAGAGGTGCATTTGAAGGAATAAGTCATGATTGGACCTTTGTGCAAATCAGTAGATAAAGAAGAACCAGTGGAAATACTAGAGCTTACTTAAGAGTTGAAATATCGATGCAAGCCATCAATAGAAGTTCCATCTGAACTTGAGCTCAAATAGTTGCCTCCTCATTTACAATATGCATATCTGGAGGCAGGACAGAAGTTTCCTGTTATCATAGCTACAGATTTATCTGAAGAACAAAGGTGTCAACTCTTGACACTTCTCACCAAACAAAAAAGAGTTATTTCCTAGAAGTTTTCTGACATCAAGGGAATCAACCCTACTGTTTGTATGCACATAATTCTATTGGAGGAAAAATCTAAAAATAGCATTGGATGTCAAAGAAGATTAAATCCCATCATGAAGGAAGTAGTGAAGAAGGAAATCATCAATTGGTTAGATGTTGGGATTATCTACGCTATCTCTGAAAGCGTATGGGTGAGTCTTATTCAGTGTGTCCTAAAGAAAGGAGGCATGATTGTGGTCATCACTGAGAAGGATGAGATTATTCCAACAAGAATTGTAACTGGGTGGAGAATTTGTATGGATTACAGGAAATTAAACAAAGCCACAAAGAATGACCACTTCCCATTGCCTTTCATTGACCAAATGTTGGATTGGTTGGCTGGAAAAAAGTATTATTATTTTCTAGATGGCTATTCTAATTATAACCAAATAGCCATACATCCGAAAGATCAAGAAAAAACAACTTTCACATGCCCTTATGGAACTTTTGCCTTTAGAAGAATGCCATTTGGTATGTGCAACGCACAAACTACTTTCCAACATTATATGATGGCTATCTTTTCAAAATTGATAGAAAACTCCATGAAAGTATTCATGGATGACTTTTCAGTTTTTGGAGAGTCACTTAATCAATGTTTGGATAATCTTGACAAGGTGCTAGCTAAGTGTGAAGAGAGCAATTTGGTTTTAAATTGGGAAAAGTGTCACTTTATGATGAAGGAAGGAATAATGTTGGGTCATAAAATGTCTAAAAGAGGATTGGAAGTAGATCAAGCAAAGATTGAATTATTGAGAACTTGCCTCCACCTGTCAACATCAAAGGAATAAGGAGCTTCTTAGGGCATGCTGGATTTTATAGAAGGTTTATCAAGGATTTTTCCAAGATAAAAACCTTTGTGTCAACTACTCCAGCATGACGTGCCTTACATCTTCAATCCTGAATGTGATCATGCTTTCAACCTGTTGAAGAAAGCCTTGATATCTGCACCAATACTAAGGAGCCCTGATTGGTATAAGCCATTTGAATTAATGTGTGATGCAAGCGACTTTGCAATAAGATCAGTGTTGGGACAAAGGTAGAAAAAAGTGTTCAACCTCATCTACTATGCAAATAGGACCCTTATTGAAGCGCAAATCAATTATACCACTACTGAAAAGGAATTATTAGTTGTGGTATTTGCCTTTAACAAGTTTAGATCCTATCTTGTTGGTACTAAGGTGATAATGTACACTGACCATGCTGCCATCAAGTACCTAATTGCAAAAAAGGATGTTAAACCAAGGCTGATTAGATGGGTATTATTGCTACAAGAGTTTGACCTGGAAATCAAATACAAGAAGGGAGTAGAAAATCTAGTTGTTGATCATTTACCAAGATTGTCATAAGAGGTTCAAAACAAGAGTGCAGAAGGAATTCAAGAAACATTTCCAGATGAGAAGTTGTTAATGATCACTGCAGGCGTGACCTCATGGTATGCTAACATTGATAACTACTTGGTCAGTGGGTACATCCCACCAGAGTTCAATTACCAGCAAAGGAAAAGATTCTTTCACATGTCTAAAATTTATTTTTGGGATGAATCGTTTCTGTATAAGAAATATGGTGACCAACTACTAAGACGATAAGTGGATCAATCTTAGGCGTGATAGATCCTGACAATTTGTCATAATGCACCTTATGGAGGACACTTTGGAGGGGTAAGAATTGCAGCTAAGGTACTTCAATATGGTTATTTTTTGCCTTCCCTTTTTAAGGATGCTCATGAATTTGTTAAATCTTGTGATAGATGTCAAACAATTGGAAATGTGTCTATGAAGCAAGAAATGCCTCTCACAAGCATCTTTGAAATAGAATTATTTGATGTGTGGGGCATAGACTTTATGGGACCATTTCCAAAATCCTTTAGAAATCTATATATCCTAGTGGTAGTTGATTATGTATCCAAGTGGATAGAAGTTGTGGAAACCCTAACTAATGATGCTAGAGTCGTGACCAGATTTTTGTTAAAAACATATTGTCAAGGTATGGCATGCCTCGAGCTATCATCAGTGATGGGGGATCTCATTTTTGCAATAAGATTTTTGAAAACCTAATGGAAAAATACAGTATCAAGCATAAAGTTGCTACAGCTTACTGTCGCATCGCGCGAAAAAACCGGCGGGAAAAGAAGAAACAACAGAGCCGCCACCGTGCGTTATTTATCCCAAAAGAGGGAAAGGAAACGCTCGAAGTAAACCTGGGAAAGAACATGGTCTCGCGACCAAAGAGAATGGGTTCGGGAGTCGGTTATGCGAAGGGAAGGTATTAGCACCCCTACGCATCCGTAGTACTCTACGGGATCCACGCACAAAAGGAAGGAATATTGGTTGCTGAACACTGCTCAAACTCACACACAACTGGCTGGAAGAGACACAAGAAAACAGACTGAAACTGACTCGGCAGGATACCGCATCCTGGGCCTACTTAGTCTATCAGGCATAGACATCAGAGTCGAAGTAGTTCGGACTGGGGAGACGACACATGCTCGCTAGGATATCGCATCCCATGCATACGTATCCTCTCGGACGAGAGAAGAATCAGAGCATTCGTAGCTCGGCTGACACGCGCACAAACAAACACAGGCAAAGGCAAACGTGGAGCCCGACTGCCAATCACTGGACTTACATCAGCATCCGAACCAAAACACACGCAAGGAGGCAAACGTGGAGCCTGAATGCCAATCACTGGACTTACATCAGCATCCGAACCAAAACACACGCACACTGGAACCCAAATGCCACTCGATGGACTTACATCGGCTTCCAAGCACACAACAACACAACAAGTTAATAGGGAGTCAGGGACTCGAGCCTATAACTGTCAAGCACACACACAAACAAACAGACAACAGATTGCTAAGGAGTCAGGCACTCGAGCCTAGCAAAGGTCAGACAACACACACAAAAGAAAGAAAAGGCGCCCGGAGAGATCAGCTCAATCTCCTGCCTACATACTTCATCTGGTATGAAGATCAGGGCGATGTAGTTCCCCTACGCAGGGATAAAGGACCTAGCCTAACCAGATAACAGAGGGAGACACAACTAGGGAGACTACGACTCGAGCCTAGATGTTATCATGCAAATCATCCCTAAGTTAAGGTTTCTAGCTAGATGGCACAAGGGCCAACCTATCCTAAGCATGGCTCACACAGGAAGCAAGCCACACACACTCTTAACTTGCACAGGAAGCAAGCCAAGCAAAACCTAACTTGCACAGGAAGCAAGTCTAAACTAATCCTAACTTGCACAGGAAGCAAGTCAAGCTATCCTATCTTGCACAGGAAGCAAGTCAAACAAACCTATCTTGCACAGGAAGCAAGTCAAACTATCCTACAAGCACAGATAGCACACGCTATACACAAACAAGTGGCTCAAACAAGGGTTAGGTTTTAGTCAAGGGGTCATATCAACCTCGACAAACAAACCTCTGGAACTGGGTGAATGTTGCTCTTAACCTTGCCATTGAGGGGCTAAGGTGAAGCAGATGAAAGGATGAAGTGAGGATGAGACCTCACAGCTCTTATCCCTGGCCTGGGAGAGCTCAAGACAAGAATGTGTGGGTTCAGAAAGTGGGAACCCTTCTACACATTTAAAACTGACTCAACTGTACAATTGTACAAGATCTTGGGTTTGTATCTGCAATGCATCAACACAGTGGTGTGAGCAAAAGCAGATGACACACTGAATAGTGGGGGATAGATTGCATATCCCTACCTTCCACCAATTGCCTCTTCACTTAGGAGGTCTTTGACTCTATGCAAGGACAAAAGTAAACACCCACAAACATTGCCTCTTAAGGAGGACTTCAGACAGTTGCCTGGCCAAGTAACAGGCCAGGTCTTCCAGACTACATGAAGATGAAGAGACATACCTCAATGCAAATTGCTTATACAAGCAAAGCAAAGCAAAAAGTTCACAAGGAACTAAGCAACTAAAGCACCTGAAACAGTCAAGCAGATGTTAGTATGCAACTTCAAACAAAGCAAACAGAAACAGACACCAACAGTTAATTGGAGGCACATGGATGTGCAAGGCACAAGGCTTATGGCATGTGAGCCAAGCCACCTACAAAACAAAGAGGTTAGGCAATGATACTTGAGTAAGCTCAATCAAAAGAATTGGTCTTAATGGCCATTTGATGGTCAACCTGAAAACACAAGCTCAAAGGTGAGTAGCAGGACCACTAGGGCAAGCCTAGGGTCAAAGATGAATGAGAAAGTCAAAACAGCAAGGGTTAAGCATCCAAAATCATGTTCAAACAATTAGGAAACAAAACCAATTGGATTCACACTCATATCAATCATCATCATCATTTCATGAACCATTTAGGTCAAAACATGGCAAACAGAAGCTCACAGAAGTCAACAGCAAGACTTAACTCAAAAGCAATCTTAAACATTTCCAAAAATCACCAAATAAATCATGATCAATCCTAACACATAGCATGGTAAGCATGTCAAATTTCATCTCATTTGGACAAGTGGAAGGCAGTCAATGAAAATCAGAAAGTCAAAGCCAATTTGAGCATGCTCAAAGAAGTCAACCAAACATGCATCAACTTAGAAAAATCATAAGTCAAGAATGGTGTATGATAAATGAATGGGATCAAAACCATGGCAAATATGAGGATGTCTAGTTATCTCATGTAAAATTTCATGTCCATCCAATAAAGTATGAGAATTTCACAAATGAAATGGGAACAAGTGTCACACAAGGTCAACATATGAATAACCAGGGGAGAAAATCTCAAACAATTAGGAAATGCCACAAATAAATCCACAAAAAATCACATGTAAACTAGACATACAAGAATAGGTTCATGCAAAAAATCAGATCAATTGGAGGTCAAGAAGCATGGTAATGAAAATCATGAAGTTGGACATCAATGGTGTGACACAAATTGTCACACCCTAATTCAAAAATTCATAACTCACAAACCAGCAATGATAAATTCACAAACTCTACACCAAAATCACCATGAGTGTGTCTAGTTTATGCACAAAAAATTTGGGAGCCATTGGATACATTCTCATCATTTCACAATTGATTTGGCAAAGTGTACAAAATTTGGTCACATGTCACAAACCCTAGCAACATTTAAAAACCACTCATCCAAAAATTCTGGAAAAATAATGATAAAAAAGTAGAGATCATGATGAACACAACACAAAAAATCCCATTCAAATTGGATCAAAAATGAACAAGTTATGAATTTTACAAGATTGGTGAATTAAAATGCAAAACAACATGGATTGATGGTCTAATTAGGGCACGCTGTGGCAATCTTGTAAATACTCCTGCCACTTACTCAAACGGCCGCGTTTTGGCCAAGGAAAAGAAATATTTTGATTGGCTCCTGGCCCATGCACTGTAGCGCTTCATGCAGAAAAAAAGCCTAGCCCCAGAATCCGCAGGTAAAGGCGCAGGTGCTATGAAGGTTGCGGGTAAATCCGCAGGTAACTGGGCAGCGCGAAGAACAAGCCCTAACCCTCATGAACGATTTCCCAGCAAAACGAAAACATTCCAGAAATGAAAATTAGGCATGGCAACGTGTACATCCAACATTACTCATCAATAAACAACCATTAATTTGTTAAACAACAACAAAACCAACACAAATCGAAGGAAACTTTTCATGAACACAAAACTTTAAAGCTCTCGTTCTCTCTCATTTCTCAATGGTTTTTTTCGATTTAAGGAGCAGAATAAACAGCGTGGATAGACCAACACAATGCATAGTATGGTTTTGGAAAAAGAGAGATTCGAATTCCTTACCAGATTTGAGGGACTGAGTTGGTTTGGAATTGTTTGGTCACCAAAGGTTGAAACAGATGTTCTTTAGGTGTCCATGAGGTGAATGGATGAAGTGCCTTTGTTCAATGGTGCTCCATTTTCTTCTAATCATGAACTGCCATGGAGGGAGCTTGAAAGGACAGTGGTGGATTCGTCGTTTACAGGTGGAAAGTGATGTTCACAAAAGCTTCAAAATGGTTGGTGTATCATAAAACCAATGAATACAACTCGGGCTCTTGGGATTTTTTAGCAAGAAAGTTCTAAAAATGAAAAGATGAATACTTGAGAGCACATGGATTTTTTTGAGAATGAGTTGAAGTTCTGTTGGTTTTTGGCTCCCTCTAGTGGTTTGTAACATGACAGAAGAATGATGAAAAACCTGCTGTTTGATCCTACACATCCAAGTCCATGAAAAGGTGGGATAGGGTTAGTAGAAAGTGTACTTTCTTTCCAAGTTTTAAGCAATTAGGGCATGGGCTATGTACTTCATAATTTGACTTGGCAAACACATTTTAAATGATATTTCTGAGCTATTTCAATTGGCCAAGTGGAAAAAAAAATGATCATATCAAAAAGTCAAACATTAGTCAAACTTGCATTTAAGTGAGATAAGTCAAAAAATGCCATTTTGATTGGTGAAGTTTTGGCTCATGAAATTTATATTTTTGGAAAGAGGGGATCAAATGTGACTTGTAGGAAAAAACCCCACCAAAATTGGCCAAATGGTTTGGGAGATATGGCCCTTTGAAGTTCAAGATTTTCTGAAATCGATTCGATCATAACTTGCCAACCACACATGGGAATTAAGAGTTCTTGGACTTTTTGGAAATGGGAGAATAAGATCTTCAACTTTCATGTTGGGCAAAAATTCATTTGAGGCTTGTATCATGATGTAAGTTTGAGGATCAAGACTTTCCATTTTTGGTAAGTTTCTGTTACAGGTCCAGTTTCCATTTTTGGAAATTTCTGATCTGGCTTCAAATTCTTCCATGATGGTGTTTGACATGATATATGAGGCCTATTTGGACATGAATAAGCTCTCTCAAACCATTTCCATTCATCAAATCACTGATTAAATGGACAGTTGACCAACAGTTGACTTTTAGGGTTTCTGATTGATTGTGCATTGACTGATGACTTCAAAACCCTAATTCCTTGAGAACTTGACTTCAAATGATGTCCCAAGTTGTATGAACTCTTGATTATTGATCATGGTGCCCAAATTCCACAAGAATGACCACCATCCACTGCTTTGACTGACAGTTGACTTTTTTAGGGTTTTTGACTGTCTGTGTATGAACTGCTGACCTCTGAGTCCTCAACCCTTGACCAAAATACTTCAAATAGACCTCCAAGCCATGTGAACTTGTTGGACAAACCCCAAGGCCTTGGTTCAATGAGAAATTCCTTTGCTTGCTTGGTTGACTGATCAGGAGATTAGTTTGACCTAATTCTTGATTGCTTGCTCTTGAGGCAACCGAGGGACAATGCAAATGCTATGCAATGGATCATGATATGCTATGACCTAATATGAAAATGTATGCATAATGATAGGTGCAAATTTGAGGTGCTACACTTACCATCCCCAAACAAGCGGTCAAGTTGAATTGTCCAATAGGGAAATCAAAATCATCTTGGGAAAAGTTGTTAATCCCACAAGAAAAGATTGGTCTAACCATTTGGATGAAGCCTTATGGGTGTATAGAACAACTTACAAGACTCCCGTAGGCATATCTCCATACAGACTTGTCTATGGTAAGGCTTTCCATTTACCAATTGAGTTAGAGCATAAAGCTCTTTGGGCCATTAAGCAATTGAACTTCAATTTAAACTCTGATGGTCAAGTTAGGATGCTCCAACTTAATGAGTTAGAGGAGCATAAGTTGTTCTCTTATGAAAATCTTGAGTTGTACAAAGAAAATACCAAGAGGTGGCATGACAGTAAGTTCTAGAAGCGAGAGTTTGTGAAAGGTCAAAGAGTTTTGCTTTTTAACTCTAAATTAAAATTGTTTCCTATTAAACTAAAATCAAGATGGCCAGGCCCCTTCAAATTAGTGAAGATTTACCCTCATGGGGTTGTTGATTTATTGAATGAAAAAACTGGTGAAAGATTCAAGGTTAATGAACAAAGGATTAAGACCTATTTTGGTGACCCCTCAAACAACATAAGGGGCACCCTCAATTTCATTACTTAAGTTATTTGCTTTGGTATGGCTATAAGACCTTAAAATAACGCTACTGGGAGGCAACCCAACTTCATGTGTTTTTTTAGTATAGGTGATTAACCCATTGCTGTTGAAATGTCGGTTCACTGTCAAGAGGTGTCATGACATCTGGGAGTTATTAAAAATTGAAGTGAGAAAGTAAGAGTCAAATGCGAAAAAATGATCAAGTATGGAGAGACAAAGGACATGTTGAGCTGGAATTTGTTGGTCAATTATTTTTAATTGAAAAAATCATAAATTAATGGAGGAGAGAGAAAATAATGCATGCAGATGGTTAAGCTTCGTGCCATGACGTCAGCAGTAACTGCTCTTGTCTACTACGTGAGACTAGGCAATAACTGCTACACGCCACCTGTGCGCAACAGTCTCTTTTCAGAAGAAAGTTCAAAAAAATTATTTCCCTCCATCACATCAATTGTCCGTTCAAGTCCCTTTGCCCTAACCACCAAAAACAAAACTTTTTTCTCTCACAATGGAAAAATCATATTTCAACAAAGTTTCTCTCACTTGATACATTTTCTCTCTTTACTATCACAACCCCTAATTTCATTTTCACTCTCAATCCCCATGGAACTCGAGATTTCTGGAATGTGCTATAAGAAAGTTGCCAAGAAGAATGTCACTCCTTGTGTTGTTTATTCTAAAGAAGAGGTTGATGTTGCTGAAACATTCATCAACAGTGAAGCATTTAGTCGCTTCACCCATCAGTTTTATGGTATGGGAGTCTTATCTGAGAGAGACTTCACCTTTGATGGTCAAGATGACAACCTAGGGTTACCAGGTGAAATCGGAAGCATCATTCGGGGAATGAAGCGGGTCAAGTTGTGCAAACAGCCAGGTGCCTACAACATCTCTATTGTGAAAGATTTCTACTCTAACCTCACGGACCCAACCAATAAAGGATGTAAGTAATCGTTCACGGGACCAAGGTGGTTTTCTCCGAAGCCACCATCGACATGATTATGGGTATTCCTGAAAAGGAAGATGAGTATCAAGATTGGTTGCAAATGTTTGATGATCAAAATGATAATGAGAAATCGTATCATGTTTTTAGGCTCAGTTCACATGATATCCATTTATATTTTTATGTATTTTATCATCTTTTACTTCCATTTTATGTGTTTTGCAATTATTATTCAATATCATTGAAGTTTTGGAAGCCTCGCGCAAAAAGGAGCAAAATAGAAGCTAAAAAGGAGAAAAAGAGCAAGTTTTATGCATTTTGTCCATACAGCATTCGCCATCTAGGAGATGGCGTTCACCACTTACTCCACTGCCATGTCATTTAAAATATGGAAGGAATGGCGTTCGCCATTATTGCCCGGTAACAAAACTGCGCTAGTGGGCTGTTCTGGACCGTTTTTTATCCATTATTCTCCCTCCACTCTCTATGCACGATCTAAAGGAGTTACCAGGTCTCAAAACCTCTATAAATAGGATTGTGATAGATTTTGGAAGGTATCCAATTTATATGGAAGCTCTGCCGAATCGAGTTCTTAGATATAAGCATAAATTACCTGTAAAAGTGACAATAACTCACATTGAGGGATTGTCACACATGTTCTAGTTTTATTTTGTTTTCATCTTCATTGTACTCTTGGATCGAAGAACAAGCTTTCCGTTATTTTACTTTCAAGTTAATTCTAGTTTTATTTTAATAAGTTTTAGGTTCTTTTTACTGGTTTTGATATTTGCATGTTTTACTGCTTCAATTACTTCTATGCCATGTTGCTCTTAATTTTGAATGTTTTAATTATGCAGCTCCCAAATAATAACATGTCTTGCTAATTTATTATGAGTCTGTCGTATGAGGATTGTCGTTACCGACGGGACTCGGTAGAAATAATAGACGCGAATTTATGATTTAACTATGTTATGGCTTTAGTTTCCAATTGTATGTTTTACTGTTTAGGCAAGAGAGTGTGAGACAAGTTAAGGTTCAATCCGATAGCACGAGAGTGTGAAGAAGGAACCAGATAGTGGAAACTAGGCATCGATCCTAAAACTAGCGAGAGCGCTTTAGGCATCGTTTAGGATCTCATTTACTTTCATAATGCACTTTCTAATTAAAACGGGTAAGCGGGAGCAAAATCTTGTGGTTAGAAGGTGTGATATTTGTACATAGCACGAGAGTGTGAGGCGAGATATTTAAGTCGGTATTTTCTACATAATGCAATAGAATCGTATTTAGTGCCTAATTCTACCTAATCCCTTAGGTACGCGGAATCCATATTCCGGACTTGTTTGTTATCATAACTTTTAAACTGTTAGAAATTAGTATTTTCGTTTTTGTTCCTACCCTTATAATCTTTAGCTTTAGCTTTGCACTACAACAATAGATAGCATTATTTTGACCATTAGTCATTGTGGGTTCGATAATATTTTAAAACTAAATGATAGGTTGTGCGCTTGCAGTCACAATCCCAAGGGAGAAACGCACATCATTCATCAAGTTTTTGACATCGTTGTCGGGGACTATTTAGTCAATATTGTGATTCCTTTGTTGTGCAGTATATTCTAAGGCAACAAATTTTCTTTCTTTTTCTTTGCCGATTGTATGCCAGACACTCCCTCTCAGAGCAAGGAGTTAGAGCTACCAATTGACGATATCGGGCGTTATCTTAATCTAAAATGCCAAATCAATAATTTCCATATTAAATACGACCTTCTAGATCCTAACACCCCAATTTCAGAACCAGAACCAATTATGGCTGAAAGACCACAAAACTGTTTGTTGAAGTATTATGATGTTCCATCGCAAGCAGAACCATATAACAGCATTGCTGCCCCTTATATCAATCGAAACGATTTCAAGTTGAAACCTTCGCTATTATCAGTCGTTCAGTAAAATCAATTTTCATGTAGTCCTACAAACAACCCTAACTTGCATTTGTTAGTGTTTGTGTAGTACGCAGACAATATGAAAGTAAATGGTGTCAGTCAAGAAGCTATTAGACTACGTCTTTTCCCTTTTTCCTTAAGAGATAGGTCTAGAGCTTAGCTCCAGTCTCTACCTTCAAACTCAATAACCACATGGGACGAGTTGAAAAAAGTCTTCTTAGCCCGACATTTTCCACCAAGCAAAACAGCTATGCTAAGAGCTCAAATCAACGGATTTAAGCAAAAAGACAATGAATCTCTTTTCGATGCTTGAGAAATATGCAAGGACATGATGCGACTCTGCCCACACCATGAACTTGAAGAATGGATGATTATCCATACTTTCTATAATGGTATGCTGTATAACACCAAGATGAATTTAAGCGATGACGCTGCCAATGCTCTAATGGACAAAGCTTATGACAAAGCTTATGAACTCATAGAGAACATGGCTCAAAGTCATTTCCAATAGGGAGGAGAACGTATTGTTGTAGAAAAACCAACTCAGAAAAGCGAAATGTATGAAGTTAATGGCATATACCGCATTAATGCTAAAGTGGATGCGCTTACTCAAAAGATTGAAAGCTTGGCCATAACACCAGCAGCTACTGTAGCTACTATAACACCAAATTGTGAATTATGTGGAACCCCTGGGAACACTAATGTTGATTGTCAATTATCGGATGGTGTACCCACCGATCAAGTAAACTATGCCCAAGGAAATCCATATTCAAACACTTACAATCCTGGTTGGAGGAACCATCTGAACTTTTCCTATAAAAATAACAATGCTTTGTTTCCACCAAACCCAACACTTGTTATTCCACCTGGCTATCAGAAAGGATCCCTTGTTGCTCCACAAGCACCTAGAAAGTCAAATCTAGAGATCATGATGGAAAAATTTATAAATACCCAAGCTCAATAAAATAAAGAATTTGAAAATCAAAACGCTCATACGAGTGAACTGGTGAAACAATTGTCAAATAAGTTTGATGATATGGTTACCCATAACAAGATGCTAGAAACACAGATCTCCCAAGTAGCCCAACAACAAGCCGCAATAGCAGCTCCGGTTGGAGAATTCCCTGGTCAACCTCAACCAAACCCAAAAGGCCATGCTAACACTATCACACTTAGGAATGGGACAAAACTAGATGAACCAACTGACCCAAGAATTCAAAATCCGGCCATGTATCAAAATTCTGGCAAAGGATCCGAGAAAGTAAATGAACCGATCAAGGACGGAAAGAAAGACGAAAGTGGAGAGGCAATAGATAAAGAACCACCTTACGTGCCTCCTCCACCATACCTTATCCCCAAAGGCTTGCTAAATCAAAAATGAAGGACAATTCAAGAAATTCGTGGAACTTCTGAAGCAACTGAACATAATCATACCATTCACAGAAGCCATTACTCAAATGCCTTCATATTCTAAATTCCTTAAAGAGATCCTATCCGACAAGAAAAAGCTTAAGGTGATGAAACTGTTATGCTTACTGCAGAATGCAGCGCTATCATTCAAACCAACATGCCTCCTAAACTGAAAGACCCTGGTAGTTTTTCCACACCATGTGTAATCGAAAAGTTTATCATAGATAAAGCTCTATGTGATTTAGGATCCTGTGTTAGTTTAATGCCCTTATCCACATGCAAAAAACTCAATTTGGGAGAATTAAGACGAACAAATATGTCTCTACAACTAGCTAACTGTTCCGTTAAATTTCCCGTAAGTATGCTAGAGAACATTCTCGTTCGTATAGGACAATTCTATATTCCTACCAACTTTGTGATAATGGATATAAAGGATGATTCCCATATCCCTATTATTCTAGGAAGACCCTTTTTAGCCACAGTCGGAGCCATCATAGATGTGAAGAAAGGAAGGCTGGCATTCGAAGTTGGAGAAGAAAAAGTTGAATTTCTCTTAGCTAAATTCCTACAAACACCAGCTATAGACGACTCATGTTGTCTCTTAGACGTCATAGACGAATGTGTGAAAGAAATGGAGAAGGAACCATTTAAGTATACTGAAGTATTGAAGATTCAAACACCTCCTATATTCGAAGATGATAATTGGCATGAGTCGTACATGGATGACAGTCTGAGAGAGTGTCTGGCACTAACCCCAAATCCAATACCATGCCCCGAGAAACCTTCATTAGAACTTAAAACACTATCCAAAGATCCAAGGTATGAATTCCTAGACACCAAGCTTGAAAGACCAGTTATAGTCAATGTTCACTTAGGACAGATAAAAACCGAAAAATTACTGCATGTCTTAAGAAAGTATCCAGCATCTATAGGCTATAACATATCCGACTTAAAAGGAATAAGACCCTCTATATGTATGCATCACATTATGCTAGAGGAGGAATGTAAAACCTCTAAAGAGAATTAGAGAAGAGTAAATCCCATCTTGAGTGATGTAGTCAAAAAGGAGGTATAAAAGCTTTAGAAGCAAGAATCATATACCCGATATCCGACAGTAACTGGGTCAACTCGATACACGTCGTTCCAAAGAAGGGAGGTGTTACCGTTGTTAGTAATGAGAAGGGAGAATCTGTTGCTAAAAGAACTCAAACTAGATAGAGAATGTGCATAGACTATAGGAAACTAAATAAAGTCACTCGTAAAGATCACTTTCCATTACCTTTCATTGATCAAATGCTTGAACGACTGAATAAGCATTCTCACTTCTGCTATTTAGACGGATACTCCGGACTTTTTCAGATCCCTATCCATCTTGATGACCAAGAAAAGACTACCTTCACATGCCCTTATGGTACATTTGCCTATCGACAAGATCCATTTGGACTGTGCAATACCCCTGCAACATTTCAGAGATGCATGATGTCGATCTTTGCTGATTTTATAGATGACATGATGGAAGTGTTTATGGATGACTTCCCTGTTTGTGGGTAAAGCTTTGAAGGATGTCTTTCGAACCTAGAAATGGTACTTTAGAGATGCGTTAAGGTAAATGTCGTGTTAAATTGGGAAAAATGTCATTTCATGGTCCAACAAGGAATTGTACTAGGGCATGTCATATCAAATCGAGGGATTGAGGTGGATAAAGCGGAAATCGAAATTATAGAACATCTTCAACCTCCAAAAATCGTTAGTGAAATCCGTAGTTTCTTAGGACACGCCGATTTCTACCGACGATTCATTAAGGATTTCTCTAAGATAATAAAACCACTAACGGGCTTATTAATGAATGACGCTGAGTTCATATTCGATGAAAAGTGCTTAAAAGCGTTCGAACATCTAAAAACTTCCCTTATTACAGTGCCCATTATGAAACCACATGATTGGAGTAAGCCATTCGAGATAATGTGTGACGCTAGTGATTACGCTGTTGGCGCAGTCTTAGGACAAAGAGAAGATAAAAAGCTCCATGGTATTTATTACACATGTAGAACCTTAGACGATGCACAGATGAACTACGCCACCACAGAAAAATAACTCATAGCCATTGTGTTCGCTTTAGATAAATTTTGTTCCTACTTAGTGGGAGCAAAAATAATTGTCTATACCGACCACGCCGCAATTAGGTACCTGTTAAGTAAGAAGGACGCTAAGCTGGGGCTTTTAAGATGGATCCTACTCTTACAAGAATTCAATCTAGAGATCAAAGATAAGAAAGGCACTGAGAACATAGTAGCAGATCATCTATCTAGGATTGACGATCTAAAACCCAAACGAGTGCCCATTAATGATGATTTCCTCTACGTCCGACTTGTAGCCCAATTAGAAGTCGAAATTGAAATGAGCGAAAGCTCTTTAATATATAATGACGCGAAGACCAATGAAGTTGTGGGGTCTATTTGCACCAAGACCATATTGCCATGGTATGCTGACTTTGTCAACTACCTAACCGCTAAAGTGCTTCCACCAGACCTCACATACCAATGAAAGAAGAAATTTTCCATGATCTTAAACACTATTATTGGGATGAACCACTACTTTTCAAAAGGGAAGCCGACAGTATTTTCCGTCGATGTGTCCCTGAATCAGAAGTAAGTGACATCATATCCCACGACCATTTTGCATCCTATGGAGGGCATTTAAGCACCTCGAAGACTTGTGCGAAAATCTTATAATCTGGCCTCTTTTGGCCTAATCTATGGAAAGATGTTCACATCGCAATTAAAAATTGCGACCGGTGCCAACACACTGGAAACATCTCTAGATGCGATGATATGCCACTGAAAGGTATCTTAGAGTGAGAAGTGTCTGATGTCTGGGATATAGATTGTTAGAACAAGATTTTGGTTCTGCAATTTATCTCTAAGTTTTTATGATAACAAAGGATGAAACATTTTGGTACCCTAATAAAATTATCTAAGTATGCAGGACTCTAACAATAAATGAATATGATGAAACAACATCTAACATCATAAAAGTCCAGAACAATTGACTTAGAGTCAAAGGTATTCGCTCTGACACTAAAGACAACGATGTCCACAACATCTGATATCTGAAGACTCTGATATTCTCATCTAAAGTATCCCACACATGAATACTCTAATGATCCTTACATATGAAGAATTTCTAATTTGAGATCAGTCAAGAACTTCATAAGAAAACACATTAGGCAACTATTTGAGGAATACAAGATCTAAGAGAAGTATCTGAATTTCGTGCACTCTGATTCACGCCCAACAGATCAGATCAAGACTTAACAACAAAGTATTCCAAATATGGTATGAATCTATATATGGAGAAAACTGAATACTCTCCTAAATTGCTTTGGAAAGGACAATAAACTTAATGTCATTTAAGTCCCATCATTGGCAAGATATCAGCTTCAATGCTCCATTCAATGGTATCATCTCCAAGCACTATAAAAAGGCATATCTATCATCATACCAAAATACGAAGCTATTACACAAGAACACTGCACATCAAACCATTCATACACAAAATTCTTGTCTCACGTTATCACACGACTTGTTGCTCTAAGTATAATATTGATCCTTGTTCTTACTGTGTTCATATTGCTTATCTAGAAGCACTAAACACCTTCTTGTAATTCTAAAATAGTTGTTGTATATTTCCTCAAGTGACTTGTGAAGTCTATAGACTTGAGAGGACTAAGAGATCAGTGTACTCTTAGACATTTGTTATAATCTTTTTAGATTATTAGATTATGTCCTTATTGAAGGCGGAATCTATTTGGCCGGGTGGACTGGAATAGATTTAAATTTCAAGCAAACAAGGATAAACTTATGTATTGTTTGTTTTGTTTCTTGTGTGTGTGGCATTTCCAATTAAGTGATAACGGTTATGATATAATCTTCAATAAAAAATGTGCAAAGTTATTAATCAGAACAATGGGACAGTTATTTTCACTGGTAAGAGGAATGACAACATTTACAAAATTAATCTTACAGATCTAAAAGACCAAAATGTAAAATGTTTAATATCTGTAAATGAAGAGCAATGGGTGTGGCATAAACGCTTGGGTCACATTAGCCTGAGGAGGATTTCTCAGCTAAATAAACTTGAGTTAGTCAGAGGCCTACCTAAGCTGAAGTTTTCTTTAGATGCTCTTTGTGAGGCATGTCAGAAAGGAAAATTTTCTAAAACAACTTTCAAAATAAAAATATTGTTTCTACCTATAAGCCTCTGGAACTTCTTCACATGGACCTGCTAGGACAATGTCAGTCAATGGTAAGAAGTATGGACTTATCATTGTTGATGATTATAGTCGTTGGATATGGGTAAAATTCCTAAGACACAAGAATGAGCCAAACTCTGTCTTTACTAGTTTCTGCTCAAAAGTGCAAAATGAATTTGACTATAAAATCATCAGAGTTAGAAGGGATCATGGTGGTGAATTTGAAAACCAACTTTTTGAAGAGGTTTTTGATTCTAATGGAATATCCCATGATTTCTCCTTCCCTAGAACTCCACAGCAAAATGGAGTTATAGAAAGGAAGAATAAAACTCTCCAAGAAATGGCCAGAACCATGATCAATGAAACAAATGTAGCTAAGCACTTTTGAGTTGAAGCAGTGAATACAACATGTTATATTTAGAATAGGATCTCTATTAGACCTATTATGGAGAAGACTCCTTATGAACTGTGTAAGGAAGAAAACCCAACATTTCTTATTTTCATCCTTTTGGATGTTCTTGTTTTATCCTAAATACTAAAGATAATCTGAACAAGTTTGATCCTAAAGCACAAAAATGTATTATGTTGGGATACTCATAACACTCTAAGGGATATAGAGTATATAATATAAAAACATTAATTGTGTAAGAATCAATACATGTCAGGTTTGATGATAAGCTTGACTCTGAAAAGTCAAAGCTAGTCGAGAACTCTGCTGATTTGGAGATAACACTTCCAGGTTCTGAGAAAGGACTAAAGAATCTAAAGAAGTAGAAAAGGAAACGCCAGATGCACCTGAAATGACAATCACTCAGAAGAAATCAAGAAATAGACAAAATGTTTCTGAAGAATTGATTCTGGGAAGCAAGAACGAACATGTCAGAACAAGATCAACATTCAAAGTTTCTGAAGAAACACTTCTGGGACTAGTATCCTTAGTAGAGCCAACATCCTGTGAAGAAGCACTTCAAGGCAAAGAATGGATTCTAGAAATGAAATAAGAACTTGATCAATTTGAAAAGAACGACGTCTAGGATCTTGTACCAAAACGCAGAGGAACCCACGTGATCGGAACCAAATGGGTGTACAGAAACAAACTCAATGAAAAAGGTGAAGTGGTTAGAAACAAAGCACGACTGGTGGCACAAGGTTATAGTCAACGAGAAGGTATTGACTACAATGAAACCTTTGATTCAGTATCCAGGTTAGAATCTATCCGTCTACTTGTATCTTTTGCTGTAAATTACTCCATCAAACTATATCAGATGGATGTCAAAAGTGCGTTTCTGAATGGATATATTTCTGAAGAAGTGTATGCTCATCAGCCTCCTGGTTTTGAAAACTCAAAATATCCAGAACACGTTTTTAAATTGAAAAAATCTCTTTATGGTCTAAAACAAGCTCCTAGAGCTTGGTATGAAAGATTGAGTTCTTTTCTTCTGGAAAACAATTTTATCAGAGGCAAAGTCGATTATACACTCTTTTGTAAAAATATCAGAAACGACCTTATGATCTGTCAGATATACGTTGATGACATGATTTTTGGTTCTGCTAACCCATATGTCTATCAAGAATTTTCTTAGCTAATGCAGGCCGAATTCAAAATAAGTCTGGTGCAAGAGCTAAATTTCTTTCTGGGAATTAAAATTAATCAAACATCAGATGCTACCTATGTATATCACAGAAAATACATAAAATACATTTTGAAGAAGTTTGAAATGTCAGAAAGCAAACCAGTAAAGACTCCCATGCACCCCACTTTCCTTCTGGAGAAAGAAGAGGTAAGTCAAAAGGTTTTTCAGAAACTCTATCGTGGTATGATAGGTTCTCTTCTCTATCTAATTGTACACGTCCAAATATATTATCCTGCGTCTGTCTCTGTGCCAAATTCCAGTCAGATCCAAGGGAATCTCACCTAATTGATGTTAAGAGAATCCTAAGGTATCTGAAAGGAAAACCTAACCTGGGCCTGATGTATAAGAAAACATCAAAGTATAGGCTCTCTGGGTATTTTGATGCAGATTACACTTGAGACAGATTGGAACGCAAAAGCACATCTGGAAACTATCAGTCTCTGGAAGGAAACCTCATCTCATGGGATAGCAAAAGACAATCAACCATCGCACTCTCAACTGCAGAAGTAGGATACATTTCAGCTTCACTATGCAGCACTCAGATGCTCTAGATGAAGAATCAACTAGAGGATTTTCATATATATGCGAGTAATATTCCTATCCTTTGTGACAATACTGCTGACATATGTTTAAGTAAGAATCCTATTCTGCACTCCAGACCAAAGCACATAGAAATTAAACATCATTTTATTAGAGACTATGTTCAGAAAGGGGTAATAACTTTAAAATTCATTGATACAGACCACCAATGGGCTGATATTTTCACAAAACCCCTAGCTGAAGATAGATTCTCCTTCATTCTGAAACATTTAAACATGTCAGATTTCCTAGAGTGATTCTAAACTTGTGTTTCTCCTCTGACGTGTCAAAATAGGCTCTGACTTAAATCTATCACTGGCATCTGGTTTTGGTTCTGATACTTCTACCAATTAGATGTAATCTGAATTAGAAACCCTCTGAATCAAAAATCTCTTGGTATTCTTGATGTCAGAAACATCAACACGTGGCCTCTATAGTGTCTGACCTTGGATCTTCTAGACAATTGTCTAGCACAGAACTCAAGAGTCATACTATTGAGATATCCTCGAGCAATATGCATATTTTTGGGATTAGACATCCATCATTAGCAGCAATTAATTATCCCCAAGCGTTTCAACTCAGAATTCTGCGCTAATTAATTTTATTGTTTCTTATTCTCTATTAACACTGTCGTTTTGTATGTTACATGTTATGTATATATA
The DNA here is from genome assembly GCF_024323335.1 of Lathyrus oleraceus. Taxonomy (NCBI): domain Eukaryota; kingdom Viridiplantae; phylum Streptophyta; class Magnoliopsida; order Fabales; family Fabaceae; genus Lathyrus; species Lathyrus oleraceus. Next base: position 47,927,051 of record NC_066584.1, on the reverse strand, counting down.
TTTTTCACAATTCTCACTTTCACACTTTTCACTCGCAAACTTACACAAACCCTTTATGCTCAAACTCTCTCCAAGTTCTTCAACAATCTTCAAGGTCATCAACTTCCTTCATATCTTCATCAACATTCAATAACATCTTCATCTTCTCCAAATGGATTCTCAACAACAACAAGTCTACAACTAATCTCAACAAATGGAAGCAAATGAACATCCTGCTGAATCTCCATAAAAAACCTCTACTGAAACTGCTACAACATCAACCGTTGTTTACAAGGAACCCCACGTCCTTGATCGTCCACCGCACATCAACCTTGCAACACCCTTTGAGAAACTGGAAGTTCTCTATGAGTCTCTAGTGGATTTTGAAAATATGAAGCACAATGGAATTGATCTTACTGAAGATCTGCAGAAGCAAGGCTGGGGAAATTATTTTCAAACGCTTTATGGTCCCATCTACACCTTCCTCATCAAAGAGTTCTAGAGATTTGCAGACTGCGATGACCATTTCATTGTCTCTTATATCCTGCGAGTTAAGATGGTTATCACTGAGAAGTCAATTGCAAAACTTCTGAATATGGAGAAAACTGAGGGCAGAAGAATTTACAACTTAAACCCTAGGGAAAGATACATATCCCAGGAGATTGTTCCGACCATCTTCTCCCTACACCCCCTTTGAACCTACCATATCTAATCCACCTACCTCTGAACATCACAACTATAACCCTTCCTCACCCCCTCCACGACAAATCAACCTCACTACCACAGCATTCCCTACATCTGAACTTTCACCTCTAAATGAATCTTTCTCATCTCTCTCTTCAACTCCCTCTTCACCACCATATTACGATATATCTTCTGACTCTGAACATCCAGAAATCCCCGACCCTTCATCCTAAACATTGGCCCAACTAAAAGCCATTGCCCTATCTAACCAACCTCCATCTATCCCTGATACCTTTGTTCCTTCTCCCTCTGAACCTCAAACAAAAGCACCCTCTGAACCTCAAACAGAACCACCTTTTGAACCTTCATATGAACCCCAAACTGAATAACCATTTGAACCCCCAACTGGACAACCCTCTGAACTTCCCATTGAAACCACTTACACTTCACCAGAACCCATCAATCCATCTTTTGAACCTGAACCAACCTTCCCCACCCTGGAAGAGTCGGTTGCTTTATTTTCTGAATCCTCAGCTGTGAAGCTCATATCACTGTCTAAATAGCCCAAATTAAGTGAAAATCCCTCTTAAGTGAGGAATCATTGGAATAGATTTCTCAGACGGATGACATCTGAGGTTTTCAAGATGAAAGGCCTCTCTGAACAAGCAGGAATGACTACTTCAGAGAAGCTGAGGAGAGGCTAGAGGCTCATCTGGCCAGACAAGCTAAAGAGAACGCACGTCAGGAAGCTGAGGAAAAGACAAGATTGGAAGCTGAAGAGAAAGCAAGAAAAGGAGTCAAAGAAAAGGTTGTCATTGAGGCTGCTGCTACCAAAACTGGAGACAAAGTCAAGGCTGACGCTGAAGAAGCAGCACGCGTTGCTGCAGAAGAAGCTGCCAAGGCAAAGGAAGTTGTTCTGACTCAGGGTGAGACCTCTAACTCGGATCTTGCTCCACTGGTTCTCAAAACTCTAGAAGACCTCCAGAAGGAACAATAGCTTGTGAGAGCCAGACTAGATCAATAGGACTATGTCAACTCCAATATTCAGACTCTCCTAACTCAGCTACTTCAGAGGATGCCTCCTCCTCTAAACCCTTAGGCACCTTAGGCTTTATGCTTTGTATTTTTGTTCTTCTAAGTGTTTTAGCTTCTATGTTTTTTCTTTCTCTGTACCTCCTTCACTTTATCAAATGAAATTTTATTTTGCTCTATATGTTTCTTGGTTATGTCTTTTTTATCTGACAAAAAGTGGGAGAAATAATTAAACAACCTTCTAATGAAATTAATATCTAAACCTCATAATGCACTGCTTACATTCTAAAAATCTAAATACGTTGCGCAGTCTATGTTCTTGCAGGAAGTATCTGAGTAAAACATCTGAGAAACAAGCTAAGCAACATAAGAGGCTCTGGTAAGAAACTTGAAACCTTCTAAAGTATCATATTTAGGGGGAGCTTGCTTATCTCATATGGAGTCATAGTATATCTGAATCTGAAATTACCTTTCGTTAATTGTTATGAAGTATCATGGTTTCGTCAATGTCTGAAGTTTTGTCATCATCACAAAGAGGGGGATTGTTATAACAAGATTTTGGTTCTGCAATTTAGATCTAAGTTTTGATGATAACAAAGGATGAAACATTTTGGTACCCTAATAAAATTCTCTAAGTGTGCGGGACTCTAACGATAAATAAATCTGATGAAACAACATCTAACGTCACAAAAGTCAAGAACAACTGACTTAGAGTCAAAGGTATTCACTCTGACACTAAAGACAACGATGTCCACAACATCTGACATTTGAAGACTCTGATATTCTACATCTGAAAGATCCCACACATGAATACTCTTATGATCCTTACATATGAAGAATGTATAATTTGAGATCAGTTAAGAACTTCTGAAGAAAACACATCAGGCAACTATCTGAAGAATACAAGATCTAAGAGAAGTATATGAATTCTGTGCACTCTGATTCAAGCAACAGATCAGATCAAGACTTAACAACGAAGTATTCCAAATATGGTATGAATCTATATATGGAGAAAATTGAATACTCTCCTAAACTTCTATGGAAAAGACAATAAACATAATGTCATTGAAGTCCCATCATTGGCAAGATATCAGCTTCAATGCTCCATTCAACGATATCATCTCCAAGCACTATAAAAAGGCATATATATCATCATACCAAAATACGAAGTTATTACACAAGAACAATGCACATCAAATCATTCATACACAAAATTCTTGTCTCACGTTATCATATGAGTTGTTGCTCTAAGTGTGATCTTGATCCTTGTTCTTATTGTCTTTATATTGCTTATCTAGAAGCACTAAACACCTTCTTGTAATTCTAAAATAGTTGTTTTATATTTCCTGAAGTGACTTGTGAAGTCTGTAGACTTGAGAGGACTAAGAGATCAGTGTACTCATAGACGTTTGTTGTAACCTTTCTAGATTATAGAATTAAGTCCTTATTGAAGGCGAAATCACCTTGGTCAGGTGGACTGGAGTAACTTTGAATTTCAAGCGAACCAGGATAAACTTCTATGTTGTTTGTTTTGTTTCTTGTGTGTGTGGCGTTTCCAAAAGTTATTATTGTCAGTGAAAACAATTCAAACCCCCCATTTCTTGTTTTTCTCTAACTTCAATTGGTATCAGAGCTTCGGCTCTGTTATTGATTTTCAAATCAAACACTTAACAGTGTAGAGAGATTCAGCGTGAGAAAAAAACATCATGGCCAACACCAATGAAAGAGATAGATACAACGCCAAACCTCTAGTATTCGCTGGAGAAAATTTTGATTATTGGAAAGACATAATCGAAAGTTTCTTCTTAGGCTATGACGCTGACCTATGGGACATCGTCACAAATGGTTATGAACCACTTATATCTCCTCTTGGTATTGTTATTGCAAGAAACAAAATGAGTGATGATCAGAAGCGTGACTTCAAAAATCACCACAAAGCCAGAACGATTATGTTGAATGCAATATCCTACAATGAATAGGAAAAGACCACCAACAGGGAAGCAAATAAATAAATATTTGATACCCTAAAGATGACTCACGAAGGCAACAATCAAGTCAAAGAGACTAAGGCTATGGCCTTTATCCAAAAATATGAAGCCTTCAGAATGGAGGATGGTGAAGCTGTAGAGGTAATGTTTTATAGATTCCAAACTTTAGTTGCGGGACTCAAGGTTCTGGACAAAGGATACACAACTGCAGATCATGTCAAAAAAGATAATCAGGAGTTTGCCAAAGAAATGGAGACATATGGTTACTGCCTTAAAACTATCTAAAGATCTGAATAACATAAGGCTGGAAGAACTAATCAGCTCCCTCAGGAGTCAAGAGATAGAGCTAGAGGAAGACGAACCTAAAAGGAAAATTAAATCAGTGGCTTTGAAGTCCAGATAAGAAAGACGAAAGCCAAAAAGCAACAAAGTCTTTCAAGTTGAAGAAGAAGACGACAGTGATTCTTAAAAGGATGATTCTGATGATGAAGAAGAGTTATCTCTTCTAACCATAAGAGTTATCTCTTCTAACCAGAAGAGTTAAACAACTTTGGAGAAAAAGGAACAACAACTTCAGAAGACCCAGACAGAAGGGAGATCGTTCAAAGTCAACTTCCAGAAGCAAATCAAACAAAGAGGTAACCTGCTATGAATGTAAAGAACCAGGGCAGTACAGAAATGAATGTCCAAAGCTCAAGAAAGATTGTTCTAGAAAAGAAGGATTCAAGAAAAATTCCTTCAAAACTAAGAATGGGCTCATGGAAACCTTATTGGTGTAAGCCCTAGAGGTCAATACTTTTGGTACTTGTATCGAATTATTTATTAATAATAAAAGGCTTTTTCTTTATTATGTTTCTTTAATAAAGTCCCTAGAATAGATAGTCCGTTTAATGTATCAAGTGTGACTTAATCATGAGATCTCATTAAACATAAGGACATTATTCTTAAAGTATATGTAGTCGAGCTTTGTTGTGAAATGGGATAACATTAAAGCATTAAGACTATTATATATATAGACTGATGATCACATCTCATGGATCATGGATAAGGAGTTATCAAGTCTTAAACATAGGTATGAATATTATAAGTAATATTTATACTGGATTGACCCGCTATGAGAATACCATATAGAATATTATGCAAAGTGTCATAAGTTATTCTCATGGTGATAGTGATGTATACCACCCTTCGACCTGAAACCACTATGGACCCTAGATGTAGAGTTGAGTGCTTTATTGTTGATCAAATATTGTTCGTAACTGGATGACCATAAAGACAGTTGATGGGTACTCCACGAAGCATGCTGAGGGACATGAGTGACCTAGATGGAATTTTCACATCCTGCGTAACAGGATAAATGTTTACGGGCCCAATATTGAACTGGACAAGGATGACACAGTTTGTGCCTTGTGTTCAATATAGACATAGGGGCAATAGGGTAATTATACACCTAAGTATTATCACAAAAGGATTTGCCATATCACATGACATTTTCGTGTCTTGGGTAGCAGTGATGTGTTGCTAGATACCGCTCATTGTTTATTATGTTAAATACGTGATTTAATATAATTGCTAATGTCACGAAAACCTACAGGGTCACACACAAAAAGACGGATTTATGAGAGATATAGTAAATAAGGAACACCGTAAGGTACGGTGCACTTAAGTGAATTATAGAACATCGTAAGGTACGGTGTACTTAAGTAGAATACGAAATATGGTAAGGTACCACGCGCTTAAGTGATTTTGGCATATCATAAGATATGGGCCACATACACTAAGTGGGCTTTTTAGCTTGCAGCCCACACAAGTGGTTCTATAAATAGAACCCTTGCGCAGAAGCATTGGTGCAGTTGAAATTTAGTTTCTCTCTCTCTCTCACTCAAAGCCTTCATTCGTAGCAGCTAGCACTGAGATTGAAGGAATTCGTTTGTATGGATAGAGTAGAGGTGTTGTCACCATTCAACATTCGTGATCATTCCTTAGATCTGCATCAAAGGTTTCAATCACCACAAGAGGTGACGATTCTATCACTGATCATGCCCATTCGTAAGGATCACTAAAGGAGAAAAAATTTAATTTGCATTGCGTTTTGGATCACTATTCTCCTTCAAACCTGGGATGACTCTGAACCTGATGCCTCGGAATCAGACTTTGAAGAGGAACAGGCTAATGTTGCATTCATGCCTACCACATCTAGAAGTTCATCTGAAAGAGAATCTGACTCTGAAGAGGTATTTTCATGGCTACCACATCTAGAAGTTCATCCATTTTGACATGTTAGCATAGAGGGAGATGGCATTTTCTAATTATCCAGATGGACCGACCCTGACCACCTTAGGACTGAGAGATAATGTTATGTACCTCATGAACCAAGTAGGTTGGGAAACTTTTGCTGTGAGGAAGAGGTTTAGCCAATACCATAGGCTCACCCTTGAATTTTTGAGTTCCCTCTATTATGACCCTAACATAGGAATAGGATTTGGTAGAGGCCTTACTACATTTAGGTTGTTCGGAACCAAGTACCATTTCACCCACCGTGAGATGGCTGAGTTACTAGGAATTCCTAGTATCCCAGATACTTACCCTTGATGATGCCTTCACAGACCTTGACCTTGACTATTTCTGGGGAAAGATAACCGGGAATTATCACCCTGAACCTCACACCATGTTTTCCGGGAATATCCACAACCCTGTTATCCGGTACTTTCACAAGATTCTGGTGTATTCGGTAAGGAAGAAAACATCACTGTTGTTTCTAAGGAAGAACTTTTTATCCTGTACTGTGCATCCCAAGGGAGACCAGTAAATGCAGCTACCTTTATGTTAGCAAACCTAGCCAAGATCGCCCGAGAAACACACGGTCCTATTATCATTGGTGGTTTAATAACCATGATCGGTGACGTTATAGGTTTGAGATACCCACTTAAATATTTACATGCTTTTGGTGGCATCCTCCCTATGCACTTGTACTTCTGTTTCAACCGTGGCATCATTGCCAATTTAGGATCGGCGGAGTTTGAGCTGCTAATTAACAACGAGGTAGTTAGAAATTTTACACTGCCGAACCATGAGAAAACCAACATCCACAACCGAGCTAATTGGTTCTACAACTTAGAGGGCCAGAGTGAATTTCCTACACCGCCTTACAGCCCTCAGTATTATGAGAACTCAGAAGCCATCTTCCCTGATGTTGATTCACACGCTTTTGGTGCACATCCTATCATTCCTCCTATTGATTTCGGCACTACTATACATGCTCTACAGTCTGAAGTCGATTTCATCAGAGGAGAAGTAGATTCTCTCTGAGTGGACCTCCTAGGATTTATTGATGTCGTTAACAAGCAGTTCGATCAGGTCTTCCAGTATATTCATTCTTTGGAGCATTCTCGTGGACCGAAGTGATAGCTAGTATTAACTTATTGTACTAGAGTTTTAGTATTTTCTATGTTTAGTATTTTATTTATCATCGAAATTTGTTTCCCTTGTTATTATTTTTCAGTGTTTTCTTACCTTATAGTCGATATATCGACATGAACTTATGTTACTCCTACGTTTAATTAATATACTTTGCATTTCAGTTATTTTATTCTATCGCTTATTATGTACATCCTTACAAATTTCATTCCTTTTAATTATAAGTATTAATTTTACTTCACTGCTTTACAGCCTCAATATGATTTCCCTGCTTTAATATTGCCAAAATAGCAAATTTTAGATTAATGGTGTTCGCCATTCGCTTCAAATTTGAAAATCTTAGTATTTTAGGCAGATGGCATTCGCCATATGCCTAATGGTGATCGCCATATCAGGAAAATAGAATGTTTACCCTCTTTTTCTTCTCCCTCCCGCGCATTTTTCAAACCTCTTTCAATTAAGACCCTCAAACTTCATATTCTATACACTATTAACTCAAACTTTCCAACTTACAACCACTCCACTTCCTCTTAATCATTATAAATTCATAATCACTCACTTTCTTACTTCACTATCCCTTCCATTCACTCTTTTATTCTTAAATCACATAACCTTCTCTTCCTATTCCTTTTTCATTCATTCAAAATGCCTCCAAGAGATGTTCGACCAAGAGGAGATGTGGATTACATAGGGATTGTTTTTGCCGAGGGAATAGATGACGAGAATCAGAGGAGCAGATAACACAAGCTCTTTAAGAGGGACGTCTTAGCAACACGGTACCCCGACAATGCTGCTCTTCGTGGTTTGGGCTTATCCGACAGTGTCCATTGGATGCTTAACAACTTAGGTATGTCACATTTTCTTACTTTAACTAGTCCTACATTTATCCGACTTACCTACGAGTCCTTGAGCTCCTTTCGGTACACCATTCCTATCGGAGGATCCCAAACCACCGGCATTACATACTTTAGAATTTTCAATAGAACATACACTATTAACCAAGAACAATTGGACGGCTTACTTTTGTTCCCTAATGGGGACGATTTTGCATGCCAACATCCTCTAGAGAGCAATTGGAAATCCAGTGCTCTCGACTTTTAGCAGCAACTAACTGGAAAAACCACCACTTACTGGGAAGGCCTAAAAGCTACAACTATTCAAAACCCGACCATTAGGTATTTGCATCATATTCTAGCCAGTACTATTTTTGGTCGAGAGAATATCGATAATGTGAATTCTAAATACCTTTTTCTTATTTATTGTGCATTGTCTAGAACAAAAGTTAACCTGACACCATTCCTACTCGCACACTTTCAGTCCACATGTGTTCGGATTGGAGGTCCTATTTGTGTCAGAGGGCTAATCACATCCATAGCCCTTGCTTTAAACCTAGGCACAGAGTTGGATATGCTTGAGCCGTTAGAGACTCTGTTTGCCGACCTTGATTATTGTCGTAACATGCGCCTCATTAAAAATAAACCTGACGACAAGTATTTCTTAATGATTAGTAACTGAGGGGTTAGGGGAGTTACTTTACCTTGCTTCGTATGTATCAACATGCGAATGAGCACTAATTGGACTTTTGATCTTACCGCCCCCGAGCCTGATCACATAGTGCAGGATGCTCCCCACACAGGCACCCATGCACACACCGCACCTACTTTTCCTGACTCTTTTGCAGGTACCTCATCCGGACATCAGCCCCGCGAGGAGTATGACTATAGCACCATGAAGACAACTCTTGATGACGTCCTAAGTAAGCTTAGACACCGGAATAATGCCGAGACGGACCGCGATATCCTACTCAGGAACATTCAGATGTAGTAGGAAGAGATGAGAGTCTCCATTGATCAGATCCGACAGACCCAGCTTGACTTTCTCGAGCGGACGGATCTCCATATAGCTAACCTCATCGATAATATGAATGGAATGCATATGGAGGTGGAAGGTATGAGGGAGTACATGCAGCATGTGCCAGACCCTGATTGCGATAGAGGAGGTTATGCGCGACATAGAGGTCGTGGCCGACATCACTGAGCTACCCTACCAGGTTTCACTACTTCTTTCTTCTCCTTGCACTGAAACATTGAGGACGGCAATGTTTGGTTCAAGTGTGGGGGAAGAGCTTTACCGCTTTTCTATTTCTAGTATTTACCGTTTTATTTCCATTCTTAGTTATTTTTAGCTTTTGGTTGAGTCATACATGTGCTCTCGAGTCCTATTGCGTGATATTTTTTTATGTTTGAAAATTCCCTTAGATTTGACCCCCAATGATGAAAATTTTTGTTCTGATTCAATGGCATGACACACCTTTATATAATTTGTTTCTACTTTTTAGGCTTTGTTAGATAGACTTGGGAAAGTGTCGATAATATCGATACCGTCCTAACACCCTAAATTCCCTAAGTATGCAATATTGATTTGAATAACCATTATGTCAAGACCTTAATTCTAAGTTTCTTTAAGTAACCCCTTGAGTAGTTTATACTAGCAGTCAGCACCATCCGAAAACACACATGAGTAAGGAAGTCGATGCAAATAAGTGTATGATCTCAAGCAAAAACACAAAAATGAAAAAATATATATATATAATGAATAAAATTTGTGATAAGATTTGGACCTTCTAAGTTAGGTGATCCTCACCCGATCATTTAGCCCAATGGTACGAACTCTTAAAAATTCAGTTGATACTTAAGCAAAATTTGCTAAGTGCAAAAAAGTTGAAAACGAGATCATAGTCACTAACAAGTTCACCTGCCTTGAATGTGTATGGATAACGGGCTTAATGTGATTGCGCTAGAATGAAAAAGAGGTTGAAAAAGAACAAAGAATGTAGGTCGAGTTATAACGGCATGATTCGAATTGGTTTTGCATAGGGGGGAGTTTTTGAACGTGAAATATGGATGTGTGTCACTACGGTATCCTTATATTTGGTCTCTTCCAAATCGAGTTCTAAGATTTAAGCATAAATTACCTGTAAAAATGATAATAACTCACATCGAGGGATTGTCACACCTGTTCTAGTTTTATTTTGTTTTCATTTTCATTGTAATCTTGGATCGAAGAACAAGCCTGTCGTTATTTTATTTTAAAGTTAATTCAAGTTCAAGTTAATTCCAGTTTTATTTTAAGAAATTTCAGGTTCTTTTTACTACTTTTGATATTTACATGTTTTATTGCTTCAATTACGTGTATGCCATGTTGTTCTTAATTTTGAATGTTTTAATTATGTTGTTCCCGAATAATAACATATCTTGCTAATTTATTCTGAGTCTGGCGTATGAGGATTGTCGTTACCAACGGGACTCGGTAGAAATAATAGGCGCGAATTTATGATTTAACTATGTTATGGCTTTAGTTTCCAATTGTATGTTTTACTGTTTTGGCACAAGAGTGTGAGACAAGTTAAGATTTAATTTGATAGCGCGAGAGTGTGAGGAATGAACTAGATAGTGGAAATTAGGCATCGATCCTAAAAACAGCGAGAGCACTTTAGGCATCGTTTAGGATCTTGTAAGACCCCAATTTTGACCCTAAGATCCCTCATGCTATCTCATCATATGCATTGGCCTTGGGATCACATCTTGACATCCTTCTTACCCCTCATGCATTGGGATTGCATTGGGAGAGATCACCAAGCATCATGTGATTGTATCATACTTTGTATTTTATCATCTTTACTAACCAAAATACCAAAAATGTGTCTTTGCATTTTGTCTAACTCTTTTGTAGGTAGTGCACATGCTCACCTTTGATCTATCAAGCTCATATATAGGGTTTAAGACCCTCAATGCAAGGATTTTAATCAATATTGGTATACTATGGCTATAGACATCATATATTAATCCTATGATCTTCACATGATTGTTTTGATCAAGAAATCTTCAAGAGTTTGGAATTGGTTTGCCTTGGAAACCCTAATTCATCTGGGTATCTTGTGTAACTTTTCCAACAACCTTCTTCAACAATTGATCAAATAATTCAAGGGATACTTCAAATTTCATCATCTTATGCATATATAATCCTCCATGGGTCCCAAAAGTCAAGATAATTGCAAGTTAGCAAGTTGGTTGATGGTGGTTGACCAGAGGAATTCATCTGATCAAAACTGGGGTTACTTAGACCTTATCTCCTACATTTTTTGTCATATGAAAATGATTCCAAGAGAAATGTTACTCTAAATGACATTATAAACAACTTTCATGTTGAGGTCTAGATATATTTTTGTTTGGAAAGTCATTTTTTATGGTGAAAGATTATAGGTTATTTTGTCTAAACCCTAATTTGGAAGTCAACTTCCCAAGGCCATAGCTTGCTCAATTTTTATGAGATGGAATATTTCCAAGTTGAACAATCATATTCAAGATGTCTACTTTAACTTTTATGTTTGTAGGAAGAGATAATTCAACTTTTATGTGCATGTGATATGAGGATACATTATAGGTCATTTTGGACCAATGCCATTGAACAAGTGATTTTCCTCAACTTCAAAAATGCATAAATCCTTCATATTAAATCCAAATGAGGTCAAATCTGTGACCATTTTTATGTACTTTGAGAGAGATACAACTTTGATGAAGGAGCATTTCTCATTTGAAGCTCCCATAAAAAGTTAGCCAAGGTGGAATAAGTGAACATATAGCTTGACACTTAGAAACTTTTTTGACATGTTTGATTTTCCCAACTTCCACCTCAAAATTCATCATGATCCAAGGTTCAAATTAAAAAGTGTCCAACATGAAAGTTGTTCCTATTGATCTAACCTTTCCAAAAAGTCCAATTTCATCAATTTTGGACAGGATTTGAATGGGCTGCACATGGCTTGAATATTGGATCATTATTTGGCAAGACTGAACTTAAACATTCCATACATCATTGCCTAGCATTCCAACATGATCTCAGCATTGCTTGTACTCAATTATGGATCAGAAAAGGTGATTTCATGGGCCTGTACACGCCCATGCACCCATGCAATGTACATTACTATTTTTGGATTTCCTTTTCAAGTGTGCAAATATCAATCCATTTGGCTATAAATAGAGTCCTCTATGCTCAGAATGAAGGACCCTACGCGTTAGCTTTGAAGCCATACCTTCAAACCCTCTCATTTCTAAGAATAACCTTGATAATTTCCATTAGAATATGAGTTTGAATCTCACTATTTTGAGATTCGAAACTCCAAGAGTCCTGAGCTTTTCATCCATTCAATTCTACTCCTTCAAGTGTCCTGGACAAGATCAAGAGCAAGCAAGGGCAAGATCAATCAAGCACAGGCCTGAATTGAATCTGGCCTCAATTTATCCTACTCTCAATATAATTGGAGTAGGATAAATTGAGGCCAGATTCGAGCTCAGAGGCATTTTTACTTTAAATTCATGTCCTTATTTTTAATTTTGGTGATGGTTGTGAGTGAACTAGTTCGATGAAGCTCACCGGAGAAGGAGACCGGAGCTTTGGCTCCGGTGATGTGTTGGCACTCATCAGAACCACTTGATCCATTTGAAATGTTTTAATCACGCGCGTTGAAACTAATTACCATTTGTGTTGCACGCTGACTCATGGCCATGGTGGAATGCGCGCTAGCAGCCACTTGATCGGCCACCTCAATTAATGAGGGAGATCAAGTGGTCCACGTTTTTTCTTATTTTCTGATTTTCATTTTATTTGGTTTATTTTCATTAATTCATATTAATTTTAATATTGATCCAAAAAATATGAGAGTTTCACCAAAAAAAATTTAAATAAATTCCTCTTTCATTTTCTGAATTAAAATTATTTTTTGGATCATTATTAATATTTTTCATGATTTAACTTATTTTGTGAATACTTTTAATTGTTTAAAAATACTTTTAAGTTTCCAAAAATTGTGAATTTTTTCTCCAAGGTCCTTTGACCTTGTTTGACCTATGATAAATCTCATGGTCATTTCTTTGGTGTTTTTATGAGGTTTTAGGAATTTGACAAACCATAATTTAATTTAATGCATTAATTAATTGATTTTAATTGTTTAATTGCAAAATAAATTGTGTTGAGCGTTTGATATTGACTTGTTGAGTTTGACTTGGGTTGTTGGGTCTTGGTCAAGGTTGACTTGACTCTGTTGAGTTAAAATCATTGGATTTATGGGATTGATGAAATGTACATTTCATCTCCCGAAATGAATGAATGATTTTAATTTGATAAAAGTCCTCCTTTGGCCAATTTGTGTTGATTTCATTTCCTCTCCCCCTTCATCTTGATCCCATTCTCTTTTCATTCATGTCATAGACCTATGATATCTCTACATCCTAAGACTAGTTGATTGTAAAATCAACATGAGTGTGGATGAGATTAGGTCCACTCTTTTGCATATTCTTTTTAAGTGTGGTATGTTTTAGGAGCATGGTTCATAATACCATGTCTCTAACATACATTAACACTAAAATTTCTATTGCCCGGCCTCAAATAGCTGTGACTTCTACATAAGTCCAATTACGATTGCTTAACATAGCGCTAAATTGTTGACACAAAAAGGCATAGCATTCTAGTAAGTGAGATTGTAAGTCTCCCCTCTTTCATGGTATTGTGTGGAAACTTAGCCTTTTTTCCTTCCTTTGGAAGATGTCTTGGTTCAAGGATCAATTCTTGTGACAAGTGGGTTGAGTGTTCTCCAAAGAATGACCTAAACAAAACAAAAGTAAAAGCAATAATAACTTCTAATCAATTGACAACTAACATTTAATTTCAAGCCATTTACTTTTATGCACTTTAATTTTGAGTCTTTTATTCATTTTCCATTTTTCATACCATTTAACTTGTTTACTCTAATGTCATTTTCACTTTGCTCATTTGAGCCATATCTTGTAATTATTTTGTGATTGTATATATTTATTTTGTATTTGTGGTCTTTTGACCTTAATGTACATAATAACAACAAAAAACCCTAAAAGACATTTTGTGTGGACTGTTGGTTTGCTCTGAGACTTTGGACTTAGAATTAGGCAATATTCCCTATCCAAAAGGACTTGGCCAATGCCAACTTTCATGAAACCAAGTGCTTGTGATTTGAACTTCATCTGAAGCAAGTATTGTGATCCCATTTGAGTTCATCTACTACATGGTCTGATTCAAGTTGTTACTTTGAACCGTGTCTAGTGTCTATCTTTGAGTTCATCTGATGCATGGGAAATTATGAAGAAGATCATGAAGTTTCTAAGCTTGGATGTGGCTATCTTTATTTGATTCCTTGCTCTTCATCTTGCTATTTGTGTATTGATTTTGCTTGATTCTAAAGTCCAAGGGAATTTGGGTTTCTATATGACATTCTTGTCTATTGGATTGCAGCCCATAGGTCAGATACTTTCAACTCTTAACTTTTAAATTTGTGCTTAGGATTAGTCTATCCGTCTCCTCCCTGTCTCTTTAATTTCAAATCTCTCCCTCCCTTTTAAAAATCTTCTTTGCTTGTGTTTGTTTTCTAAACTTAGACCATTTTTCAAATTAGAAACTTTGGCCTTATGCCATTGCATTTTTAAACTCCTTTCTTAATCAAACTTGTAAATGAACTTAATTATACTTGACTTAAAATTTCAAAGGCCAAAAAGAACTAACACTCATTCAAACTCTTTTACGCCTCTTGTGCCTTTGTTAAACTTAATTTTTTGTTAAAAGCAATGCACTCACTTTGCAATTGTTACCACGAACTACGAGGTTTTGATCCCTCATTTTATGTTGGTACGTAGGCACAAGTCCGAAGGTCTTGTCAAACACAAAAATATAATTAATAAATTCTTTTCTCATCCCTCCACTCTATTTATTGCAAACATCATTTTGTACAAAAACATATATGCACACAAGAAAGGGCTCCCTAGGAGTACCTAGGACACTTTGGGTGCTAACACCTTCCCTCTGTGTAACCAACCCCCTTACCTGTAATCTCTGGCATTTTATTAGTTTTGATTTGACAATTTCTTATCTTTTGGGTTTTGTTCGTGCTTTTCCCTTTTTCCTTGGAAACAATAAAAGCGCGGTGGTGACTCTGGTTTTATTGACGTCTAGCTTATCCATAGCTCGATGGTCATGAATTTACCGCTACATATCTCATTTACTTTCAAAATGCGCTTTCTAATTAAAACGGGCGAGCGAGAGTAAAATCCTGTGGTTAGGAGGTGTGATCTTTGTTAATAGCGCAAGAGTGTGAGACGGGATCTATAAGTCGGTATTTTATAATAACGCAATAGAATCGTATTTAGTGCCTAATTCTACATAATCCCTTAGGTATGCGGAATCCATATTCCAGACTCGTGTTATCATAACTTTGAAACTGTTAGAAATTAGTATTTTCGCTTCCGTTCCTACCCTTATAATATTTAGCCTTAGCTTTGAACTGCAACAATAGATAGCATTAGTTTGACCATTAGTCCATGGGGGTTCGATAATATTTTAAAACTACACGATAGGTTGTTCACTTGAACTTACAATCCAAAGGGAGACACGCCCATCACTCATCACAAAACTATGATATCATCATGGCATCTCTATGCAAAGAAGGTACGAGATGGTTGGAATCAACTTCTGAAAATACGGTAAGAAGGGTGGATTTGCGTCTGGAGTCCAAGGTATGGTATTAGTTCCTTAAACATTATCTCTGCCCCATCACTCACAATGAGACTGTTAGCAAATCTAGGTTATTACTACTCCACAACCTCACTTCTATGAGCGCAATCAACATTAGAAAGATCATTGTGCAAGAGATTCATGTGTGTTCCAAAAAGAAATATGGAATGGTGTACTTCCCCTGTCTCATTACTCTATTATGCAAGCGTCAAGATGTTCTTGAAAAATCTACAGATGAGAACTATCAACCACACACAACCTTTGACAGGGCAATAATTCAAACCTTGATAAAGCCAAAAGGGAGAAAGAGAACAACAGAGGCAGAATAGGAAAAGACTGCTGAGGAAACAACTTTTGAGACAGATTGAGTGTTGTGGAATGTCCTGCTACAAATGTCAAAGGATCAGGGGGTTTCTTTAAGTTTCGGAAGGAGAAGCTTGAATGTAAGTAGAGACTTTGTGCCACCCAAAACCCAACAAACATGATGGATCCATGCACTTTTCCAACGCACGTCTTAGGAGAGCTGGAAGAAGAAGAAGAAGAACCTAAGCAGGTTGTTGTTGAAGAAAAGGCTGAGAAGAAGAAGGAGGGGGAAGAAGAAAAAGAAGGACAGGAAGATGAGAAGCAATAAAAATATGGTTATGGAAGAACCAGGGGCAAACAAGGGTGCACTTCTGAAATAAAAACATAGTCCACCAAGGAAGAAGAAATAGAAGAAGGATAAGAAATCAAAGAAGGAATCACCCATTGTTGTACCACCAATTGACAACCCGCCCAAAAATTTTGATTTGAATCAAACTGATAATGAGGAGGAAGATGATGACAATATTCTGAAGGAAGTGATTAATGAAGCTGACAAAGACAATGTTGGGATGAACGCCACCTCTATAAAAGAAGTTGAGGCAGAAGAAGATCTGGATGAATCAATTGGGCAAGAAGACGAAAATCTTGAGGAAGATGAACAAGTACTAGAGGATGATAACAAGGTTGAAAATGAGAGAGTTGAGGAAATGGAGACTGGTCCAAGTACTAGTCTAGCACTAAAGACTCTGCCCCTGGGTATTACAAATTAGAGCCCAAAGGTAGCCCTGAAAAAGAAAAGATTGAGGAAGAGGTTGAGAAAGAGGAAAGTGTTGGAGAGACTCTAGTTTCCACCCCAGGGGCAACCCCTGTCAAGGAAACCCCTGACAAATTATCCCCAGTCAAGATCCCCAAGAACAAGAGTCCTTAAAATAAGGCCCCTACAAAGAAAAGTTTGAAGAAGATTCTAATCATCAAGCCAGTTGTTGAAGAGAACAAGGAGGAGGAGACTGTCATGACTAAAGTCACCCCTAGAGCTGAAAAAGAGAAAGAACCAAATCCAACTGAGAGCAAAGGAGCAAAGAAGGAAGCGAGGAAAAATAAATCAGGGGACATTGTTGTCCAAAAGAGTAGTAGACTTCGCGCATAATTGGTATTATCTTATAGGCAAGTGCATGTCTGCCCTTGCCCATCAAGCTGACAGTGAGGACCTTATCCTTACTTTAAGTTTGGGGGAGAGGTGGCTTATGGCCTAGTGCTTCCCCATCATTATCTTTTTCCTGCATTTTTTCCTTTGCTATGTTGATTTCTAGTTGGATATTCCTGTTTGTCTTGTTTTGGATATGTTGGTTTCGTCTTATTTTGCGATAGGTTGATCTTAATTTGGATTTTGTTGTTTGATTAATGCATGTTTTGGGATAGTCACCATGTTTAATTTAGTTTTAATTTAGTCATTATGTTTGTGTATTACATGTTATATTTAGTTTGTATGTTTTTGCATTTATTTTTGCTAAAAAAACAGTTGATTGTAACCCCTTTGATCAAGAAAATTTTATGGATACTCAGAATAAAAATAAGTGGACTGTAAAAAAATTTGGAAACAAAGTTGATCAAGAAGAATTAAAGTGTTTTTTATAGAGGTTGTTGATAACTTCAGTCACACCTATGGTAGCCGGTTAAATAAGAAAATGATTTGTTTTGAAAATGAGAAACAAGTGGGCTTATGAGAAATCATTAAGAGGAGGATAATACTTCTCAATAAAGACTTAATTTTTCAAAGGACACACTCCGCAAATAAAATAAACACACAAAGTGTGTCATTGGAGTAAGACAAAGTGCACTTCAAAAATAAGTTCCTATGCCTGAAACTGGAGGAACATGTTCTTGTGCCCGAAATAGGAGGAACAGCCAGTGTCTTCATCATAATAACAGGTTGGACTCATTAAAAGTGAGATCCCGTCTACTTAAAACGTGAATCATTATGCAAAAGAATATTAAATAAGTAGAAGTATGGTACATGGTATTTCATGAAAGAAAGTAAAGAAAAGAGTTAGCTACCCCCCCCCCCTCTGTTGAAACCAAAAGATAACCCTTGGAGCTCAGACTTGATCAGTCAGAATTGAAGTTAGGCTAGCTTATTTCACTTAAAAGTACTGGCGTGACTTCAGTAGTCATGTAAAGCTCAAACACACATTCATTTCATATCAGTTGCAAGACTGAGTTATGCCAATTTTTGAAATGGTCCAGCAAATTAAAATTATGAGTGTCTTTGTGCAAATGTGATTTGATCTAATTAGGTTGTGATTGGTACTTTTCTGTCAATCCTTGTCGCGTCACCTGAGGACAAGCGATAATTCAAGTTTGGGGGAGTGATAATCCACTTTTAGTGTGTTATCATTATCCCATTTCATTTCTGTTTATGTGATGAATTTAATGATTATTTGTTAAGTTTTAGTGTTTTTAGCTTCTTATGCTCGGAGCACAATAGGTGCTCCTTTTGTAGTTTTCATGTGTTTGTTATTGAATTTCAAGGCAGTTTAAGGCAAGTTGAGGCATGATTGGTTTAGACAGAGTCTGGAACAGAGAGCTGAAAGGAAAATGGAAAATTTGTTGAAGTTCATAAGAAGATGATGGCCATGAGCGTAAGGAATGCATATTTCTAGGGCTTGCATGGTAGATTTGTGCTTTCAAGAAATATAAAATCAAATGGATAAGATCAATTGCACAAGAAGACAAAGAAATGGTACGGTAGGGATCACCACTACAAAGCATGCACCCTACACACAAACACAATGTCGCCTGAACCTCTGCGCCACCTACTGCAGCAGCTCATGTCGGACGCTTTGTCTCCTACTATTGTCTGTACCTAATTGCTTGTTCACGAAGAATGGAGGAAAAGGTGGAATATATTGATTCGAAATATGGGTTGAACCTTGTTTGCATTAAAAGCCCATGATTTGAGGCCTTCCATCTTTCACATCCACACTTATGCCTATAAAAGCTGACCTTAGGAATTTAAGAAAGGAGTTCCAATTCCACATACACATACCAAGAAATAAGCTCATTAGTCTTAATAGTAATTTAAGAATATTCAGTGCAAGGTTTTGTAAGAAAAGAAAGAGTTCTTCTTCTCACTCATTCTTGTACTCATTGTTGAGAGCTAGCATGATTGGAGTCTTCACTTATTGTTTATCCAACACAAGAGATCTCCAAGCTACTAATAGGTTGTCATCTCTTTTACATCTTTTGTTTAAGTATGTTCCCTATCAATTTCAGTTCAATAGTGTGTACTAAGCTCACCATGAGCTAAACCCTTGTTTGTTGAGCAATGTGAAGTTAATATATTGTTGTCTTTATGTTAAAGTGATATGGTGTTAGTATCTTATTTTATTATGTGTTTTTATTCTATAAATATGTTTCTTTGAATTATCAACTTAGAAAAAAATAAAAGCTTGTTGTTGTGAGAGATCCAACAACAAGTGGATTTCATAACAGAAGTGGTTATAATAAGTAGGATAGAGATATTCACTTAATTAGCTTGCTTAGAGATAAGAAGCTATAACCATAAAGGATTTTCAGAATATAAACCATACGTATTTTAGAGTTATAAGGGAGACTTAGAGATTTGTTCTCTTGCCCTATTAATGCATATTTTGATGTTGTAGAAATACACATAGAGATCACATTCTAACCTTTTGAGGCATGACACTTCTCATCGTATACACACTTTGTCTACTATGCATGTTAATGGATCATAGCTCAACATTCACTCTCTTAATTTAATCAAACTTTCACTTTATTGCATTTAATCATGTGTGGTGGATAATCTAAACTTGTGTTTTCCAAATATTGTTTGTTACTCTGCTCGTGTTAGTTTTAAACAAGAATACTTACAGAAGTTCAATCTAAACATCTTTCACTCCTTGTGGGTATGATTTTCTTACTATTATCATTTGTTGCAATTAAAACATACATGTATACTTACATGTGACACCTATAATCATTTTTACGCACGACAACAGTATAAAATTAATTTACATTGTCAGTGTATCACCCTTTTTCTCGATTAATATTTTAAATTCGTTATCACCGCAACATTTTCAAAATTGGAATATTTTGATAGTGTATTCGACAAGTATCATTATTGTTTAAAAAAATGTACATCAATGACACCAATAAGATTAAGATATCCATACATGTCCATCTCTTAGTTATTCAAATTTGTTCAGGTGAAAAGAAAATATATATATTTTACAACATCACATTTTATGGATAAGATATATTAAATTATCACACAAGTGGAAATTTAGACCAATAAATATTGAAGCACACGGTTTAGAGATGAGAGTAAATAGATGGAAACAAAATCCTATTAGAGAGAGAGAGAGGGAGAGAGAGAGAGAGAGAGAGAGAGAGAGAGAGAGAGAGAGGTGTCATGTTGTTTATAGGGTGAATCACAAACATTAGTAGGATGTGTGGACCATTGGAGGTTGGGACCATTAAAGGTAGTGGGTTGAGTTTGAGGAGGACGATGAAAAAAAAAAGTTCCTTTTACATAAATCATAACTATAAGATTATGATATAGGAATCACGAATCACGGACACAAAACACGACATCGATGTCAATACGGAAATAATTTATAAAAAATTATAATCACAAGTTTCAGTATCGATTTCGAACATGACACTGACACGGTTTTTTTTAGAAGTGTCGGTGCTACATGGATTTTGTACGATGAAACCCTAACCATAACGGCTATTAACATGTGTAGCACCTCAAATTTGCACCCTTCATTCATGCATTCATTTCATTTTTAGGTCATTGACATTACACTAACATTGCATAGTACATTGCATCTTATCAGTCAAGACTGGCATCAAGAGGATTCATCTGTGCAAGAGACCAAGTATTTCCTTGAGGTGAAAGCCCCATGATTATTCACAAGAGCTTATATGATCCAAGGGTTCATTTTGAAGCAACTTGACCAAGTGTTGAAGGCTCAAAGTCCACAGTGCAGTTTCAGGTCATCTGGGGCCCATAAAAGTCAGTTGTAAGTCAACTGAGGGCTAGGAGGTGGAGAAATGGTTTGAGACACCCCATTAATGTCCCAAAGAGGTTTATTAAACATGTCAAACTCATGCCTTGAAGATTTTGAAGCCAGATCAAAAGTTTCCCAAAATGGAAAGTGACCTGTAATTTCAAGTTTCCAAAAACGGCAAGTTTTTGGACCACATTCAACTTGACTTTCCAACATCAAAGAAGCTTCAAATGAAATTTTGTCCAACATGAAAGTTGAAGATCTTTCTCTCCCATTTCCAAAAAAGTCCAAGATCATGAGCATCTGATGAATGGTTGAGGAGATATGATCAAATCATTGCCAAGTGTGCATGGAACTTCAACAAGCCATAACTTTTGATCTAAAACTCCAAATTGAGTGCCTCTTTTTGAATAATGCTTGTCATGACTCTTATTTTCCAAATCCATCAAGGCATTGCATGAAATTTCATCACATGACCATTTGCTCATTCATGCTCATTTTGGAGGGAAAATCATGAATTTGAATTTGGTGCATTATATGAGTTTTTAACCATTCCAACATGTTCATAAGATGATTTTAAGTGAAATTGCATGGCCATGTGGTACTGTTCACGTGCATGTTGCATGCATGGGGTGAAAAATCAATTTTTGCACTACACCTTATTTCCCACTAAACTTTTATTAACCATGCTTAATTCTATTTTGGATGTGATTAAGGAAGCATATAAAAGGCTAATCATAACAGAATTTTTCAGATTTCATCATTCTAGATCTAGATTGAAACTTTCCCTCCAAAATTTCTCTCCACCATAATTCAAAAATTCTTCAAGTAACACCTTGATTTTCTTGCATATTTATGTTCTCTGATCATCATTTAGCATAGGTCCAGACTTGATTTGCAGAATTTGGTGAAGAATTAAGCATATGAAGCTCAAGAACATGGCAATGGAAATTGAACTTTGAGTTAGATCCAAGCCCTTCCAAGAGTTGATTCATGCTTCAGAAGTGATAACAAGGTTGATAGAAGAGATCTACACATTGCTAGGCACCAGAATCCACTACTGCCATTGTTGGAGCTTCAAGAGGTGTGATTTTCGAGTCTTTTAATTCATGATTTTATGTGCATAATGTTGTAGAGCTTTGATTGCTGAACATTCTGATCTAAATTTCATGCAATTTGGTTGAGTATTCATGGAGTTATGTTGAGATGAAAGTTTGTGTTCAAAAATGTTCTTCATCGATTTGCTTTGTTTATGAGGAATTAGGCCAAAATATTAGTGGATTTGGATTGTACACATTGAGAGCTTTCATTTGGTATAGGCATTACAAAATTCTGGAAAAAAAATGAGTGGACGTTACTGTTCATCCACCGTCTTCATGAAGAAGACGGTGGTTTCCGCCATGCCTCGCCGCGCAGGAACAGTGTCGCCACCTTCTGGACTGTAGCTAGGGCACTCACCAAAACGGCAGCATTTCACTTTGAAATGCATTCGAGGCGCGCCAACCCCCCCCCCCCCCCTTCGATTCCCACTGAACGCGCTTCATCTTTTTTTTCATTTTAATTATTCATAGCCTAAACGACGTCGTTTTGGCGTGTACTGTGTTCGAATTCGGCTGAAGGCATTTCCCATTTCCAATTCATTTTCATTATTATTTCATGTTTTTCCATTTTTATTTCATTTTATGCCAACTTCAAAAATTCCTTAAAAATAGCTTGATGATCCAATTAATTCCAGATTTTTTTCTACATGATCATATGAATGCCTTCTATTTTTTGATGTGGATTTCTAGAATTGTGCCTGGTTGGAATTTTAATTGTGTTAGACTAATTGAACATGTATGCTTTTGTGACATGCTTCATTCAAATTGTTGTGAAATGCTCAATAATGATCCAATTGCCATGAAATTTTATGTGCTGATTCCCAACATGATACATGACTTGTGAGATTTGGTTTGGCATTTTTAGCATTTTCCATCTCTGTTTTATGCATGTGTTTGTATGGTGTGACAATGTGTGTCACACAATTTGATGTGGATCTTCTCCATTTTCATTTCCTTGCCAATTGAGCTCTTCTGTTTATAATTTTTGGCATGATGATTGTGTTTGACACATTGTATGCTCATAAAAATTTCCATGATTGTTTGAGTCATTTCTGTTTTAATATGGAATTTTGATTCTTGTTGACCAATTGTATGCACCTTTTGCTTGCCTTGCCTTCTCTTGGTTGAATGATGACTTTGCTTAATGCTTTTGACTTGGTCCTTTTTAGGACATGTTCTTACTTGCTTAAAGTTGCTTCATGTTGAGTATTAGCTTCTGTTTTGAATTTTTTCTCCATCTTTGACCCTAGGCTTTTCCCTAGGGGTTTTGTACTCATCTTTTGAGTTTTGCATTTCAGGTTCAAGCTTATAGTCCTAAGGGATGATGTTGATCTCATGATTTGAGATGCCTTTACTTTGTCCACTAACCCTTGCTGTTTGTAGGTCATTTGAGATGATGAAACAATTTGAATGCTTGCATATAAAGCTTGCTTGTTGTGTATATTGGAAACCACTGTTGTTAACTGTTGATTGTTTGTCTGAACATAGTACTGATTGTTTAGCTTTTCTTACAGGTACTTTAGCCGCTTTAACTCATTGCTTGAGTTGCTTTGCTTGTGGTTGGCATACCACCTAGGTAACTTCTTACTCTCCATGTAGTCTGGAAAACCTATCATTTTCTTTTGGCAGGCACCTGTCTGAAGCCCTCCTTAAGAGGCAATGTTTGTGGTTGTTTATGTTTGTGCCATGTACTCCAAAAACCTCCTAAGTGAAGAGGCATTGGCAGATAGAAGGGATGTGCAATCCATCCCCTGCTATTCAGTTGAGTCATTCATCTTGCTCGCACTACGTGCTGATGCATTTTGAATAAACACCCAAGATCATTGTATATAGAGTCAGTCAAGTGGAGTAGAGTCCCGCATTCTAGACTCCCACACCTTCATTGATTGAAGCTCACCCAGGCCCGGGTTAAGAGCTATGAGGATCAATCCTCAGTACCCTTTCATCTGCTCACCCTAACGGTCAATGTCAGTGGTTAAGAGCCTCGGATACCCTTCCAGCCGGCTTGTTTGTCGAGGTTGATATAACCCCTTGACTAAAGCCCAACCTTGATGTTTGAGCCCCTTGTTGGTGTGTTTACTTCATGCTGTATGTGTTTGTGTGGTGTGATTGTATCCCTATAGGATTGCTAGACTTCGTATAGTCTCGTTTGCATGTCAATTAAGGTAGCACGGTTCCTTCGTCTAGGACTTTCTTTCTTGCGTGAGCTTTCCTAAAACATAAACAAACATTATCCCCTCTTAAGAACACGTTAACTCCTTCTACTACAGGTGAGTAAGTCTCCAAAGGTCGAGCATCCGGTAGATTGCGTAGTTACGTTGTTCATCTTAAAAAACACAAAACAAATAGAAATAGTTGAGCCGAACTACGGCAACTCTGATTCTCATGTCCAGATGAGATACGTAGGCACGAGATGCGATGTCTTGTCGAGTTTGACTAACAACTAACTTTGATCCTTTTCTCTCGCCCCCGTTGCGATTGAGACCTCCCTTTTATCTTACCCTAGTTGCAATCGAGACCCTCCTTCTTCTTGCGTGTGTGCTTGGAGTCTGATGTAAGCCCAGCGATTGGCATTCGATTTCCTGTTTGCGTTTATTTGTTTGGAGTCTGATGTAAGCCCAGCGATTGGTATTCGGTTTCCTGTTTGCGTTTCTTTGTTCGGAGTCGGACGTAAGCCCAGCCATTGGCAGTCTATTTCCAGTTGTGTGTTTCGTTTGACGTCTCAGCGTCCCGTTTCAGTGTTTTGTTTCGGCATGCGTTAGCCGAGCTACGAGTGCTCTGATTCTTACTCTGGTTAGAAAAGATACGTATGCATAGGATGCGACATCCTAGCGAGCATGTTTCCCCTTTCCCTGAACTACGTCGACTCTGATGTTTGTGTCTGACAAACCACGTAGGCCCAGGATGCGACATCCTGCCGAGTCCGCTTCTTCCGTCTTTCATCTATGGTTTACTCTAGTTTTGTGCAGTTTTGAGCAGTTATTTAGCAACCTTTCTTCTATTCTTTCTGAGCGTGGATCCTGTCGAGTACGACGGATGGGTAGGGGTGCTAATATCTTCCCTTCGCATAACCGACTCCCGATCCTATCAATCTCTGGTCGTGAGACCATTCCTTTCCAGGTTTACTTCGAGCGTTTCCTTTCCCGCCTTTGGGATAAATAACGCACAGTGGCGGCTCTGTTTCTTTTTCTGGTTCATCTTCCCTAAGCGAGTCAATCCTAGCGCTCTGTAGGATAGTTGTGGTTGTTTTTACTGCTTTATTTATTGCATTCATTATTATGATGTGATTGTATATATGTGTATATGTGTTTGCATGCATCATATTATCATTGTGCTGGATTCTGTACAGGTTGGTTCCTCTGATTTGAGGTGGGTGTTCTGAGTGGGGCTAAAACCCAGGCCCGAGTATACACCTAGGATTAGTGTGGTCTCACGTCTCCTCACTTGCCGTATCAGCATGTTGTTGCGACGTGACATACCACAGCCGGACGAGGTTCATTTGAGAGAGTCCTTCCGTTTGGAGTATTCCACTCAGGTTGGGTTATCTCATCTGAGCTATTGACTTCGGTGACCGTTCTTTCCCGGATCTTTGGTTTAGACGATCTTATGAGAGCTATAATGGCACACCCAAAAGGGCAAACCCGTTGAGTATCTTGTCCGATTGTTGAGACCATTATCCGCCTTAGGATGACCTTGTTAGAATTCACCTGTGAGGGGAGGGTTTGATTCTTGCAAGTACAGGTTCCGTCAGTGATTCTGTGATGGTGACTATGGTTCAGATGGGTTTATGGGTCTTTATTTTTGAGACGCCGGAGGTTTGACCGTGGTATTGATCAGAGGGTTCCGTTTATTTCGGATCCCTGGGCTGAATTTGAGGGTACTTGCTCAGATGGTGACTTGGTTCTGAAGTATGGGTTCCAGATGACCTTGGGTTCCAGATGATTTTGATCTGTGGTTTCCGGTGCCGAATTCATGTCGGAGTTTTGATCCTGTGCCATGTGATACTCAGCCAACCTGCCATGGCTTCATCATTTTGCATCATAGCATGTTTATTTTCAAAAAAAATAATGCATAAAAAAATGAAAAAAGTTAACCCGCATACGCATATCCTTTTCAGGATCATTCATGATAAACAGCATACACATCATACGCATCATATACATATCATTCTTGCATTACAGGTGTTCTTGAACAAGACTTCTCACTCTGGTTCCTGACCTAGGCAGGATTGTTGATCGTCGTCCGCACCGCTACGCGACAAGACTGAATCAACAGAGAAACATGGATCAAGTTCAGGCTGAGTTGGCAGAGATGAGGGCTAACATGGCCCAATTTATGAGCATGATACAAGGGGTTGTACAAGGGCAAGAGGAGCTGTGAGCCTTAGCCCAGAGACAAGAAGTTGTGATTCCACCTGTTAACCGTGCTTCGCCAGAGGGAGTCCCTGTTAATGATAATGTTGCTGCTACTATTCCCGTCAACAATTATGCTGTGGGTGATGAATTGAGGGGTATCAGAATCAATGGACAACCTATTGCTGCTGAGACTGTTAATGTTCGAGCAACCCGTGCTCTAGTTCGTCATCCTGCTCCGTTGGTTGACAGACAAGAGGATATGTTCACTGTTCTCAGTGAGGATGATGGTGTGGGAAGGATTGAAGAGAGGGATAGGAAAGTTGATGCCCTTGCTGAGAAAATCCATGCCATAGAGTGTCAGAACTCTTTGGGATTTGATGTTACGAATATGGGCTTGGTTGATGGATTGAGAATCCCTTACAAGTTCAAGGCGCCGTCTTTTGACAAATATAATGGCACTTCTTGTCCTCGCACCCATGTGCAGGCTTACTACAGAAAGATTTCCGCATACACTGACGACGAGAAGATGTGGATATACTTCTTCCAGGACAGCTTGTCTGGAGCGTCCTTGGACTGGTACATGAACCTGAAGAGGGAGTCTGTTAGAAGCTGGAGAGAATCGGGCGAAGCCTTCCTGAGGCAGTATAAACATAACATGGATATGGCTCCGAGCAGAACCCAACTGCAGAGCTTAGTCCAGAAGTCTGGTGAAAGCTTCAAAGAGTACGCCCAGAGGTGGCGTGAACTTGCTGCAAGAGTGCAACCTCCTATGTTGGAGAGAGAGTTGACTGACATGTTCATCGGAACATTGCAGGGTGTGTTCATGGACCGTATGGGGAGTTGCCCGTTCGGTAGCTTTTCTGATGTTGTTATCTGTGGAGAGAGGACTGAAAGTCTTATCAAAGCAGGTAAGATTCAAGATTCAGGTTCTTCATCTTCAAGTTCGAAGAAGCCATTTTCTGGGGCACCCCGAAGGAGGGAGGGTGAGACTAATGTTGTACACAGTCGGAGAAATGTAAACAGAGGACAGTATCGTCAGGTTGCCGCTGTGACTATTCCAGCACCCCAACCTCAATCTCAACAACAACAACCGAGACAACAACAACAACAGCAACGCCCATTCCAACCTAGACAGAGAATGCCAGAGCGTCAGTTTGACCCATTGCCCATGACATACGCTGAGTTGCTTCCCGAACTGCTCAGGTTGAAATTTGTTGAGCTTCGCACCATGGCACCGTTGACGAGGATACTTGCTGGGTATGATGCCAATGTCCGTTGCGACTTTCATTCCGGTGCACCTGGGCATCATATTGAAAATTGTCGGGCTTTCCATCATAAGGTCCAGGATTTGATTGATGCCAAAACAATCAACTTTGCTCCTGTGCCGAATGTTGTGAATAATCCTATGCCTTAGCATGGTGGGCCTAGGGTGAACAATGTGGAAAGTGAAGATGTTGTGGACCTGGTAGTCAGTGTTGATGACGTTCAGACTTCGCTGTCGGTGGTAAAGGAACGTCTGCTGAAAGGGGGAGTGTTCCCGGGCTGTGATGAAGGTTGTTCAGATTGTGCTAATCAAGAGAATGGTTGTGACGAGCTGAGGAGAGGTATCCAGGGACTGATTGATGATGGTGGCCTACAGTTTAGTCGGGCTGTGAAAGATCGTGAGGTGGTATCAACTGTCACCATTTACTTCAAACCGTTTGAGGGTCCTGGACGTGCTCCAACTGTTAATGCACCCGTAACTGTTGGTACCCCTGTAACCATCTCTGCTCCAGTAACGGTTGGTACTCCTATTACTGTTGTTGCTTCTGATAGAAGACCTGTTGAGAACAGCAGAGCAGTTCCTTGGAAGTATGATAATGCTTTCCGCAGTAACAGAAGGTCAGAAAGTCAAATCAGACCAGTGAATCAGGCTCCAGTGACAATTGGTGTGCCATATAAGACTCCTGTAACTGTTGGTCCGGCAGTGGACAATGTACGAGGACCTGGAGGGTTTACTAGAAGTGGTCGTCTGTTTGCACCACAGACTCTGAGGGATAGCAGTGCTGAGGCTCTTGCTAAAGCAAAAGGGAAGCAAGTTGTGGTTGAAGAAGGACCTATGCAGAAGGAAGTGCCTGAGGGTTCCTTTGAGAAAGATGTGGAGGAGTTCATGAAGATCATTAAGAAAAGTGATTATAAGATTGTGGACCAACTGAACCAAACTCCATCCAAAATCTCTATCCTTTCTCTGTTGTTGTGTTCTGAGGCACACCGTAACGCCTTCCTGAAAATGTTGAACCTGGCTTACGTGCCTCAGGAGATTTCTGTCAATCAACTTGAGGGTGTTATTGCGAATGTGAGCACAAGGCATGGTTTGGGGTTCACAAACCTGGATTTGACGCCTGAAGGTCGCAACCATAACAAAGCCTTGCATATCACCATGGAGTGCAAAGGCGCAGTGTTGTCACATGTGTTAGTGGATACTGGCTCGTCTTTGAATGTGTTGCCCAAGAAGATTTTGAGCAAGATTGATGTTGAAGGGGTTGTTCTCACTCTGAGTGATCTCATCGTCCGTGCTTTTGATGGATCCAAGCGATCAGTCTTCGGTGAAGTCACATTGCCTGTGAAGATTGGCCCGGAGGTATTCAACATTGTCTTCTATGTGATGGATATTCAACCAGCATATAGTTGTCTATTGGGGCGTCCCTGGATACATGGGGCTGGAGCAGTGTCGTCAACACTCCATCAGAAGCTGAAGTATGTATGGAATGGTCAGGTCGTGACTGTGTGTGGCGAGGAGGACATTCTTGTGAGTCATTTATCTTCCTTCAAGTACGTGGAGATGGATGGCGAGATCCATGAAACTCTGTGCCAAGCATTCGAGACCATTGCTATTGAGAAGGTGGCTTTCGTTGAGCAGAAGAAACCAGGTGCCTTAATTGCATCATATAAGCAGGCTTTGGAGGTTGTCAACTCGGGCAATGCAGAAGGCTGGGGCAAGATGGTTGACATGCCCGTGAAAGAAGACAAATTTGGCATTGGTTATGAGCCTCTTCAGGCAAAGCAGGGTGTTCAGAAAGGGCTGAGTACCTTCACCAGCGCTGGGTTGATGAATCATGGAGACGTCTTTGCAGCCAGTAGTGAAGACGGTGACAGCGATTGTGATTTGGACAACTGGGTGCGCCCGTGTGCTCCAGGGGAGATGGTGAATAATTGGACAGCCGAAGAAATAGTCCAAGTTACTCTTTAGACAGAGTAATTTTCTTTTGTTTTTCATTTTGCACAAACCCTACGCTCTTCCCGATGCGTAGTGGTTCATTGTAGGGCCACATCATGTTTTGAAATGATTATCATTAATAAAGGACGTTTTGCAAACAAATTTGTGCTCACTGTCTTTCTGTTTTTATTTTCATTTTTTTTCAAAACAATAAAAATGGCAATGTTTTTCGTTTTTGTGACTTTCTTGAACTCTTTTCTAAAACAAAACATTAAACATCGTTCCTGCAGAATCGATCTCGCGGACTCCACTAAAAATAGTTCTGTTATGGCTCAGTATGATTTCGATAATCCCATTTACCAAGCTGAAGAGGAGAGTGAAGAAGATTGTGAACTACCTAAAGAATTGGTCATATTGTTGAAACAGGAGGAAAGGGTCATCCAACCTCATCAGGAAGAGTTGGAGATTATAAACCTTGGTACTGAGGACGCCAGGAGAGAGATCAAGATCGGGGCTGCTTTGAAGGAAGATGTCAAGAGAGGGCTGATCGAGATGCTGCGAGAATATGTAGAGATATTTGCATGGTCGTATCAAGATATGCCTGGGTTGGATACAGATATTGTGGTGCACAGGCTACCTCTCAAAGAAGATTGTCCTTCGGTAAAGCAGAAGCTTTGCAGAACTAGTCCTGATATGGCTGTCAAGATCAAAGAGGAGGTTCATAAGCAGTTGGATGCGGGTTTTCTGGCAGTTAACAACTATCCCCCGTGGGTGGCCAACATCGTTCCCGTGCCAAAGAAGGATGGTAAAGTCAGGATGTGTGTCGATTACCGGGATTTAAACAGGGCCAGTCTGAAAGATGACTTCCCATTACCTCACATTGATGTATTGGTGGATAATACTGCTCAATCCTCGGTTTTCTCTTTCATGGACGGATTTTCGGGCTATAATCAGATCAAGATGGCGCCAGAAGACATGGAAAAGACGACATTCATCACACCTTGGGGCACGTTCTGCTATAAGGTGATGCCATTTGGGCTGAAGAATGCAGGTGCTACCTATCAGAGGGCTATGACGACTCTCTTTCATGACATGATGCACAAAGAAATTGAAGTGTACGTGGATGATATGATTGTGAAGTCTCAGACAGAAGAGGAGCACTTGGTAAACTTGCAGAAGTTGTTTGAAAGACTGAGAAAATTCAAACTGAGGCTGAATCCGAACAAGTGTACGTTTGGGGTGAGATCCGGGAAGCTTTTAGGCTTCATTGTCAGTGAGAAAGGGATTGAGGTTGATCCAGCGAAAGTAAAAGCTATTCAAGAAATGCCTGAACCCAGAACAGAAAAGCAGGTTCATGGGTTTTTAGGGAGGTTGAACTACATTGCACGGTTCGTATCTCACCTAACTGCCACGTGTTAACCAATATTCAAATTGCTAAGAAAAGATCACGCAATCAGGTGGAATGATGACTGTCAAAAAGCTTTTGATAAGATAAAAGAGTATTTGCAGAAACCTCCAATCCTTATACCTCCAGTTCCAGGGAGGCCTCTGATAATGTACCTTTCAGTGACTGAGAATTCGATGGGGTGTGTATTGGGACAGCATGACGAGTCTGGTCGAAAAGAGCATGCAATATACTACCTTAGCAAAAAGTTTACCGACTGTGAAATAAGATATTCGCAGCTCGAGAAAACTTGTTGCGCTTTGGCATGGGCTGCTCGCCGACTGAGACAGTATATGCTGAACCATACTACCTTGCTGATTTCTAAGATGGATCCAGTGAAGTACATCTTTGAAAAGCCGACTCTCACCAGACGTGTTGCTCGGTGGCAGATGATTTTAACTGAGTATGATATCCAGTACACGTCGCAGAAGGCCATCAAAGGTAGTATTCTGTCTGACTACCTTGCCGAGCAACCGATTGATGATTATCAGCCGATGATGTTTGAATTCCCTGATGAAGACATCATGTACCTCAAGATGAAAGATTGTGAAGAGCCTCTTGTTGAGGAAGGATCGGATCCTGATGACAAGTGGACATTGATGTTTGATGGGGCTGTGAATGTGAATGGAAACGGTGTTGGGGCAATACTCATCAATCCTAAAGGTGCACACTTGCCTTTTTCTGCCAGATTGACGTTTGAGGTAACCAACAATGAAGCTGAGTACGAGGCTTGTATCATGGGGATTGAATAAGCCATCGATCTAAGGATCAAAACTCTGGACATCTATGGAGATTCCTCTCTAGTGATTAACCAGGTCAATGGAGATTGGAATACTCACCAGCCGCATTTGATTCCTTATCGAGATTACACCAGAAGGATCCTGACTTTCTTCAAGACAGTGAAGTTGTATCATGTCCCCCGAGATGAAAATCAGATGGCTGATGCCTTGGCTACTTTGTCTTCTATGATCAAAGTCCATTGGCATAATCATGTGCCACATGTTGCTGTGAATCGACTCGAGAGGCCTGCGTATGTGTTTGCAGCCGAGTCTGTTGTTGACGAGAAGCCGTGGTACTTTGATATTAAGAATTTCCTTAAAAGCCAGGAGTATCCTGAAGGAGCATCAAAGAATGATAAGAAAACCCTGAGAAGGCTAGTTGGAAGCTTTTATTTGAATCAAGATGATGTATTGTACAAGAGGAACTTTGACATGGTTCTGCTCAGATGCGTGGATAGACACGAAGCAGACATGTTGATGCAAGAAGTACACGAGGGGTCTTTCGGTACCCATGTTGGTGGTCATGCAATGTCCAAGAAGTTGTTGAGAGTCGGTTATTACTGGATAACCATGGAATCCGATTGTTTCAAATACGCTCGGAGGTGCCATAAATGTCAGATCTATGCAGATAAGGTGCATGTACCACCAAGCCCTCTGAATGTCATGAATTCGCCTTGGTCGTTCGCGATGTGGGGCATTGATATGATTGGGAAGATTGAACCTACTGCTTCTAATGGACATCGCTTCATCCTGGTAGCGATTGATTACTTCACCAAGTGGGTGGAAGCAACTTCCTATGCCAATGTTACCAAACAAGTGGTTGCCCGATTCATCAAGAAGGAGATTATCTGTCGTTATGGGGTTCCGGAGAGAATCATTACTGATAATGGTTCGAATCTCAATAACAAGATGATGAAAGAGCTTTGCAAAGATTTTAAGATCGAACACCATAATTCTTCTCCTTACAGACCAAAGATGAATGGTGTTGTAGAGGCGGCAAACAAGAATATTAAGAAGATTGTGCAGAAGATGGTCGTGACGTACAAGGATTGGCATGAGATGTTGCCTTTCGCTTTGCATGGGTACCGTACCTCAGTACGTACGTCGACTGGGGCAACCCCTTACTCCCTTGTGTATGGTATAGAAGCAGTCCTACCTGTTGAAGTGGAGATTCCTTCTCTGAGAGTCTTGCTGGATGTCAAGCTAGACGAAGCTGAATGGATTCGGACTAGGTTCAACGAGTTGAGCCTTATCGAAGAGAAGCGGTTGGAAGCCGTGTGTCATGGGCAGCTGTATCAGAGAAGGATGAAGAAAGCCTTTGATCAGAAAGTGCGGCCTCGAAGCTATCAGCCAGGTGATTTGGTCTTGAAGAGGATCCTTCCTCCCGGTACAGATAACAGGGGCAAGTGGACTCCGAATTACGAAGGTCCATATGTTGTTAAAAAGGTCTTCTCCGGTGGAGCCTTGATGCTTACAACTATGGATGGTGAAGATTTTCCGTCCCCTGTGAACTCAGATGTAGTCAAAAAATACTTCGCATGAATTGACCCGTTGGACGAAAAGAATAAAAGAGTCCAGGCAAAAAAGGGCATCCCGGCGAATCAAGAAAAAAAAGAGAAAAAGGTTCGGGCAAAAGTTAGGGATAAAGAATGAAAAATATGTACACCCGGTAAGTCGAAAACCCGCAAGGGCGGCTTAGGCAAAAATGGGTATCCCGGTGGATTGAAAACCCGAAAGGGTGATCCAGGCAAAAGAGGGATTAAAGCGAAGGCTATAGTCTGAGTTATCTGTACTTCATCGCGCTTCATTGTCTACCATCCTGAAGGATATGATCGGTCCAATCATTCTTCTCAGAAAGCAAGGAATTTGGGGGAAATTGAGGATATACGAGTCATAACAGAATTGGAAAATAGTGGGTGTCGTGTTCACATTGCCATTAGGATAGTTTATTTCCTTTTGTGCGCAATTACCTCTTCCTAGGAATTGCTTCCCGATGTATTTGCCTTTTCAGGCCCATTTTCAATCAATAAAAGTCGTTATTCAGTTAAATTGCTCTCTTGTTTTTTATTTTACTGTTTTGTTTGCAAAAACGTCCGAATTTTTGATAAACATTGCATCTAAAAACATGAAGGCTAGACAATAACGTGCAGAAAGATAAAACATTTGAAAATCATTTTGAATGTTGATTGCACTTGGGTGTATCTTGTTCATACAATCCCCTGGGGCAGGTATGTCTTGCTGTTTTGCAGATTACTATCTTTGATTACTGGCTAAAGCAGATGAGCCACAGTTTGTTCAAAGGTGTTTCAACACTGTCCAGTTGTGTGAGAAGTTGGGTCGTCCAAGTCAAGTTCAGAACTTGTCTCCCCAGCGAGTCCAAGATCAGTGTTGCCTCGGCAGTCAGGCCTGAAGTTGATTGCAATCCCCGGCAGGGTTGAGGATGTTTGTATCCCCAGCAGGGTTGGAAGGCTATCTTTTCCCCAGCGAGTCTGAGGACTGCTAGTTCCCCAGTGAGCTTGAAGATTGTTATTTCCCCAGCGGATGGGTCTGTGGGTAGTTTATTCCTCAGCAACCAGGTCTGAAGTGCTGTAATCCCCGGCAGGGTTGAAGATGTTTCCCAGCATGGTTGAGTTTGCAGTATTCCCAGCAGGGTTGAGAATGTTGGTTCTCCAACGAGTATGAAGTGGGCAGTTTCCCCAACGGAGGTTGGTGCTGATGGTTTTCCCTAGCGGAGTCCCCAAGCAGATCATGTTCGGTGAAAATTATCCCCAGTAGAGTTAATTCTGCCCGTGGGTTGGTAGTTATCCCCAGCGGAGGTTGGCATTGGTTGTTTTCCCCAGCGGAGTCCCCGAGTGGATTGGGTTTAGTGGAGGTCGTCTCCAATGAGGATTATTCGTTTCCCCAGCAGCAGTGCTATTTCCCAGCATGATTGGAAGGTTGGTGTTTTTCCCAACGGGTGACTCCCCAGTTGAGTTGGTTTCTCTGCCGTCCCCAGAGTGTCAGATCAGTTAGCATCCGCAGTAGAGTTGTTGCGTCTCCCCACAGAGTTGGAAGATCAAAACGGGATCGTATGCTCAGCAGAGCGACCAGTTTTCCCCAGCAGGGATTTTTAGCCTTTGCATCTTGCATATAGTAATCATTTGCATTTGCATCTTCAAATCGCGTAGCATTTCCATTCGATATGGAGCATTACACCATAAAAAACTCAAACATATGCATACATGTGTTAAGCCCGATTGGATCATATCCCCAGCAGAGGCGGATCATTTTTCAACATCTGTATGGCACGTTTGCTGCAGTTGCTCTTGACAGCATTCAGGATTGGTAATCCCCAGAGAGGTTTATTTCCTCCCCCGCTCGTGAAAAGAAAGCCTGATTATCCCCAGCTTAGTCCCTGGCAAGTGTATGGCCTTGTCTTGACACATGTAGATGTCGTTCTTACGATACCAGTAGGTGTCATATTGATCCCCGTGTGGGTCCTTCTTCTTTTGGTGTCCGTAGACATCATCTTTCGATGTCCGTCAACATCGAGTCTCTTCCCATTCATCATCTTTCGATGTCTGGTCGTGGTTTCTTTCTCCCATTCATCCGTTGATGTCTGGTTGAGTTTTTCCCATTCGTCCGTTGGCGTCTGGTCGTGGTTTCTTTCTCCCATTCGTCCGTTGGCGTCTGGTCGTGGTTTCTCTTCCCATTCATCTGTCGATGTCTGGTCGTGGCTTCTTTCTCCCTTTCATCCATTGATGTCTGGTCGAGTTCTTCCCATTCATCATTTTTCGATGTCTGGTCGTGGTTTCTCTTTCCCATTCATCTGTTGATGTCTGGTCGTGGTTTCTCTTCCCATTCATCGTCTTTCGATGTCTGGTCGTGGTTTCTTTCTCCCATTCATCTGTTGATGTCTGGTTGAGTTTTTCCCATTCGTCCGTTGGCGTCTGGTCGTGGTTTCTTTCTCCCATTCGTCCGTTAGCGTCTGGTCGTGGTTTCTCTTCCCATTCATCTGTCGATGTCTGGTCGTGGCTTCTTTCTCCCTTTCATCCGTTGATGTCTGGTCGAGTTCTTCCCATTCATCATTTTTTGATGTCTGGTCGTGGTTTCTCTTTCCCATTCATCTGTTGATGTCTGGTCGTAGTTTCTCTTCCTATTCATCATCTTTCAATGTCTGGTCGTGGTTTCTTTCTCCCATTCATCCTTTGATGTCTGGTCGAGTTTTTCCCATTCATCTTTCGATGTCTGGTCGTAGTTTCTTTCTCCCATTCGTCCGTTGGCGTCTGGTTGTGGTTTCTCTTCCCACTCATCTGTCAATGTCTGGTCGTGGTTCCTTTCTCCCATTCATCCGTTGATGTCTGGTTGAGTCTTTCCCATTCGTCCATTGGCGTCTGGTCGTTGTTTCTCTTCCCATTCATCTGTCGATGTCTGGTCGTGGTTTCTTTCTCCCATTCATCCATTGATGTCTGGTTGAGTCTCTCTCATTCGTCCGTTGGCGTCTGGTCGTGGTTTCTCTTCCCATTCATCTGTCGATGTCTGGTCGTGGTTCCTTTCTCCCATTCATCCGTTGATGTCTAGTTGAGTCTTTCCCATTCGTCCGTTGGCGTCTGGTCGTGGTTTCTCTTCCCATTCATCTGTCGATGTTTGGTCGTGGTTTCTTTCTCCCATTCATCCGTTGATGTCTGGTTGAGTCTTTCCCATTCGTCCGTTGACGTCTGGTCGTGGTTTCTCTTCCCATTCATCATCTTTCGATGTCTGGTCGTGGTTTCTTTCTCCCATTCATCCGTTGATGTCTGGTTGAGTCTTTCCCATTCGTCCGTTGGCGTCTGGTTGTGGTTTCTCTTCCCATTCCTCATCTTTCGATGTCTGGTCGTGGTTTCTTTCTCCCATTCATACGTTGATGTCTGGTCGAGTTCTTCCCATTCATCTGTCGATGTCTGGTCGTGGCTTCTTTCTCCCTTTCATCCGATGATGTTTGGTTGAGTTTTTTCTTCCCATTCGTCCGTTGGCGTCTGGTCGTGGTTCCTTTTTCCGGTAAAAATCAAAATCCCTAGTAGAGTCGACGGTAAAAGGTCTTGTCTGGTCCAGTGATAAATATCAAATTCCCATTGGAAGTTGCCATTGGTGAACATTCTTTTCTTTGATCACCTCCCGCAGAGTGCAAATTTCTACGGTTCTGTTGGTATTCAATCCATGTGTACTTTGAATGTCTGACATCCGTTGCTCTCATCCGTTCAGGTTCCCAGTTGATTGAATAGGGGCAGATGTAGCACCTCAAATTTGCACCCTCCATTCATGCATTCATTTCATTTTTAGGTCATTGACATTACACTAACATTGCATAGTACATTGCATCTTATCAGTCAAGACTGGCATCAAGAGGATTCATCTGTGCAAGAGACCAAGTATTTCCTTGAGGTGAAAGCCCCATGATTATTCACAAGAGCTTATATGATCCAAGGGTTCATTTTAAAGCAACTTGACCAAGTGTTGAAGGCTCAAAGTCCACAGTGCAGTTTCAGGTCATCTGGGGCCCATAAAAGTCAGTTGTAAGTCAACTGAGGGCTAGGAGGTGGAGAAATGGTTTGAGACACCCCATTCATGTCCCAAAGAGGTTTATTCAACATGTCAAACTCATGCCTTGAAGATTTTGAAGCCAGATCAAAAGTTTCCCAAAATGGAAAGTGACCTGTAATTTCAAGTTTCCAAAAACGGCAAGTTTTTGGACCACATTCAACTTGACTTTCCAACATCAAAGAAGCTTCAAATGAAATTTTGTCCAACATGAAAGTTGAAGATCTTTCTCTCCCATTTCCAAAAAAGTCCAAGATCATGAGCATCTGATGAATGGTTGAGGAGATATGATCAAATCATTGTCAAGTGTGCATGGAACTTCAACAAGCCATAACTTTTGATCTAAAACTCCAAATTGAGTGCCTCTTTTTGAATAATGCTTGTCATGACTCTTATTTTCCAAATCCATCAAGGCATTGCATGAAATTTCATCACATGACCATTTGCTCATTCATGCTTATTTTGGAGGGAAAATCATGAATTTGAATTTGGTGCATTATATGAGTTTTTTAACCATTCCAACATGTTCATAAGATGATTTTAAGTGAAATTGCATGGCCATGTGGTACTGTTCACGTGCATGTTGCATGCATGGGGTGAAAAATCAATTTTTGCATTACACCTTATTTCTCACTAAACTTTCATTAACCATGCTTAATTCTAATTTGGATGTGATTAAGGAAGCATATAAAAGGCTAATCATAACAGAATATTTCAGATTTCATCATTCTAGATCTAGATTGAAACTTTCCCTCCAAAATTTCTCTCCACCATAATTCAAAAATTCTTCAAGTAACACCTTGATTTTCTTGCATATTTGTGTTCTCTGATCATCATTTAGCATAGGTCCAGACTTGATTTGCAGAATTTGGTGAAGAATTAAGCATATGAAGCTCAAGAACATGGCAATGGAAATTGAACTTTGAGTTAGATCCAAGCCCTTCCAAGAGTTGATTCATGCTTCAGAAGTGATAACAAGGTTGATAGAAGAGATCTACACATTGCTAGGCACCAGAATCCACTACTGCCATTGTTGGAGCTTCAAGAGGTGTGATTTTCGAGTCTTTTAATTCATGATTTTATGTGCATAATGTTGTAGAGCTTTGATTGCTGAACATTCTGATCTAAATTTCATGCAATTTGGTTGAGTATTCATGGAGTTATGTTGAGATGAAAGTTTGTGTTCAAAAATGTTCTTCATCGATTTGCTTTGTTTATGAGGAATTAGGCCAAAAATATTAGTGGATTTGGATTGTACACATTGAGAGCTTTCATTTGGTATAGGCATTACAAAATTCTGGAAAAAAATGAGTGGACGTTACTGTTCATCCACCGTCTTCATGAAGAAGACGGTGGTTTCCGCCATGCCTCGCCGCGCAGGAACAGTGTCGCCGCCTTCTGGACTGTAGCTAGGGCACTCACCAAAACGGCAGCGTTTCACTTTGAAATGCATTCGAGGCGCGCCAACCCCCCCCCCCTTCGATTCCCACTGAACGCGCTTCATCTTTTTTTTCATTTTAATTATTCATAGCCTAAACGACGTCGTTTTGGCGTGTACTGTGTTCGAATCCGGCTGAAGGCATTTCCCATTTCCAATTCATTTTCATTATTATTTCATGTTTTTCCATTTTTATTTCATTTTATGCCAACTTCAAAAAAATCCTTAAAAATAGCTTGATGATCCAATTAATTCCAGATTTTTTTCTACATGATCATATGAATGTCTTCTATTTTTTTATGTGGATTTCTAGAATTGTGCCTGGTTGGAATTTTAATTGTGTTAGACTAATTGAACATGTATGCTTTTGTGACATGCTTCATTCAAATTGTTGTGAAATGCTCAATAATGATCCAATTGCCATGAAATTTTGTGTGCTGATTCCCAACATGATACATGACTTGTGAGATTTGGTTTGGCATTTTTAGCATTTTCCATCTCTGTTTTATGCATGTGTTTGTATGGTGTGACAATGTGTGTCACACAATTTGATGTGGATCTTCTCCATTTTCATTTCCTTGCCAATTGAGCTCTTCTGTTTATAATTTTTGGCATGATGATTGTGTTTGACACATTGTATGCTCATAAAAATTTCCATGATTGTTTGAGTCATTTCTGTTTTAATATGGAATTTTGATTCTTGTTGACCAATTGTATGCACCTTTTGCTTGCCTTGCCTTCTCTTGGTTGAATGATGACTTTGCTTAATGCTTTTGACTTGGTCCTTTTTAGGACATGTTCTTACTTGTTTAAAGTTGCTTCATGTTGAGTATTAGCTTCTGTTTTGAATTTTTTCTCCACCTTTGACCCTAGGCTTTGCCCTAGGGGTTTTGTACTCATCTTTTGAGTTTTGCATTTCAAGTTCAAGCTTATAGTCCTAAGGGATGATGTTGATCTCATGATTTGAGATGCCTTTACTTTGTCCACTAACCCTTGCTGTTTGTAGGTCGTTTGAGATGATGAAATAATTTGAATGCTTGCACATAAAGCTTGCTTGTTGTGTATATTGGAAACCACTGTTGTTAACTGTTGATTGTTTGTCTGAACATAGTACTGATTGTTTAGCTTTTCTTACAGGTACTTTAGCCGCTTTAACTCATTGCTTGAGTTGCTTTGCTTGTGGTTGGCATACCACCTAGGTAACTTCTTACTCTCCATGTAGTCTGGAAGACCTGTCATTTTCTTTTAGCAGGCACCTGTCTGAAGCCCTCCTTAAGAGGCAATGTTTGTGGTTGTTTATGTTTGTACCATGTACTTCAAAGACCTCCTAAGTGAAGAGGCATTGGCAGATAGAAGGGATGTGCAATCCATCCCCTGCTATTCAGTTCAGTCATTCATCTTGCTCGCACTACGTGCTGATGCATTTTGAATAAACACCCAAGATCATTGTATATAGAGTCAGTCAAGTGGAGTAGAGTCCCGCATTCTGGACTCCCACACCTTCATTGATTGAAGCTCACCCAGGCCCGGGTTAAGAGCTATGAGGATGAATCCTCATTACCCTTTCATCTGCTCACCCTGACGGTCAATGTCAGTGGTTAAGAGCCTCAGATACCCTTCCAGCCGACTTGTTTGTCGAGGTTGATATGACCCCTTGACTAAAGCCCAA
This sequence comes from Lathyrus oleraceus, assembly GCF_024323335.1. Classification (NCBI taxonomy): domain Eukaryota; kingdom Viridiplantae; phylum Streptophyta; class Magnoliopsida; order Fabales; family Fabaceae; genus Lathyrus; species Lathyrus oleraceus. Next base: position 47,886,480 of record NC_066584.1, on the reverse strand, counting down.
CCTTGATGTTTGAGCCCCTTGTTGGTGTGTTTACTTCATGCTGTATGTGTTTGTGTGGTGTGATTGTATCCCCATAGGATTGCTAGACTTCGCATAGTCTCGTTTGCATGTCAATTAAGGTAGCACGGTTCCTTCGTCTAGGACTTCCTTTCTTGCGTGAGCTTTCCTAAAACACAAACAAACATTATCCCCTCTTAAGAACACGTTAACTCCTTCTACTACAGGTGAGTAAGTCTCCAAAGGTCGAGCATCCGGTAGATTGCGTAGTGACGTTGTTCATCTTAAAAAACACAAAACAAATAGAAATAGTTTAGCCGAACTACGGCAACTCTGATTCACATGTCCAAATGAGATACATAGGCACGAGATGCGATGTCTTGTCGAGTTTGACTAACAACTAACTTTGATCCTTTTCTCTCGCCCCCGTTGCGATTGAGACCTCCCTTTTCTCTTGCCCTAGTTGCAATGGAGACCCTCCTTCTTCTTGCGTGTGTGCTTGGAGTCTGATGTAAGCCCAGCGATTGGCATTCGATTTCCTGTTTGCGTTTATTTGTTTGGAGTCTGATGTAAGCCCAGCGATTGGCATTCGGTTTCCTGTTTGCGTTTCTTTGTTCGGAGTCGGACGTAAGCCTAGCCATTGGCAGTCTATTTCCAGTTGTGTGTTTCGTTTGACGTCTCAGCGTCCCGTTTCAGTGTTTTGTTTCGGCGTGCGTTAGCCGAGCTACGAGTGCTCTGATTCTTACTCTGGTTAGAGAAGATACGTATGCATAGGATGCGACATCCTAGCGAGCACGTTTCCCCTTTCCCCGAACTACGTCGACTCTGATGTTTGTGTCTGACAAACTACGTAGGCCCAGGATGCGACATCCTGCCGAGTCCGCTTCTTTCGTCTTTCATCTGTGTTTTACTCTAGTTTTGTGCAGTTTTGAGCAGTTATTTAGCAACCTTTCTTCTATTCTTTCTGAGCGTGGATCCCGTCGAGTACGACGGATGCGTAGGGGTGCTAATACCTTCCCTTCGCATAACCGACTCCCGATCCTATCAATCTCTGGTCGTGAGACCATTCCTTTCCAGGTTTACTTCGAGCGTTTCCTTTCCCGCCTTTGGGATAAATAACGCACAGTGGCGGCTCTGTTTCTTTTTCCCGCCGGTTTTTCGCGTAATGCGACAACATGTTTCATAAAAATACTAGCAAGTAACTCTCAAAATGCACGTTCCTTTTGGGACCCAAATTTCTAAATAAAATTTGACAATTCATTATCCTTTGTTTATACGTGCATATGTTTTCTCTATTTGTAGAATTATTTTATAATTTCTTTTAGAATATCTCTGATTACTTCATGTTACACAATGGTGGTTACTTGTAAGGAGATCTTAGATTATATGTACATGCTTCCTTTTTCTGTTCTCTATGCAGACCCTCACTTATCTGTACCTATTTTTTTCATTTTTGCCAACACACATTCATTTGTAACTAAATTGTATAATTGACAAGGTTTATATACAAGATAAAATGAGAACTTAGAGTTATCAAAGTTGGTAAACGATTGACAATTATTTAACTATAAACTAACTTTCTAACTAAATTGTATAGTCTCCTACTTAAGTCAATTAATTGTGTAATACCTTCCTATAGTTTGACGATTGGCAGATGTCTTGATATTGGCAATAAAGACGAAAGAATGTGTTAAACTCTAAATTAAAATAGAATTATTTTATTTTATCTTGAATTAGGTAGGAAACTATTAGAGTATTTTTCTTTAATTTGTAAACTACCATGTATAGCTACATTGAGAGACCCCTTTTTATTAATTCAATTTATTTTCCATTGATTCTAAATTTATCTTTTTCTTTTGTCTGCGTTTATATCATGAAAAAAGTGGTTTCATTGGCCACAAATTAACATGGTATCAAGAGCATCTTATTTCTCTAATTTTCTTTCATCCTTATTTGTCATTTATCGTCTTTCTATTAGACATCGAGATTCTCACTTTATCATATAAGCCATTATTGAGATTACCTCGTATGTTTTTCAGAATTCTTTCATTTTCTTTCTCTCTCTTCACTCTCTCACCTTCTTCGTAAAACTCACAACCTTCATTTTATTTCTTCTGCAACGATGGCTACCGTTAACAATATCATTGACAACGATCTTACCACCTAACCATCATCTCCACAACTATCATCTAATATACCAGAAACAACCACCAACAATGTCGTTCCTCAACCCAATGAATCCCAATCAAAGCTATCAAGCTGATATGCTCGATCCGTTTTTCATGCACCCCTCTGACAAGCCCAGTCACACCTTTTTTTCTCCACCCCTCAAAAATACAAATTATGATTCCTTGTCCATATCGGTTAAGGTTTACCTTAGATAAAAAAATAACTTATGGTTCATTGGCGAAACCCTAATTTTCCCCCATCGCCCCAGTCTCACTTACATGGCTTGGGATTAGTGCAATATGATGGTTACGGCTTGCATTACTAATTCCATCAACACATAAATCGCTGAAAATGTACTTTGGATGGATTCCACTTAAGAAATTTTGCAAGAACTCGTTGAACGATATCATCAAGGCGATATATTTTGTAACTTTGAACTCTAAGAGATCTCTGCTCTAAATCAAGGGGATCAAATTGCCACTCAGTTTTTCACCATGCTTAAGAAGACGTGGTAAGAACTTGACAATTTTTGTCCCATACCCACTTGCATGTTTACTATTAAAACATTGTGTCTTCTCCTACCCACCATTAAAGAATATTGTGATAGCGACTATATTATTCATTTTTTAAAGGATTGAATGAGAAGTATGCTCTAGTTCGCTCACAAATAATGCACACACAACCACTTCCTCATATCAACCTTGTTTTTTAAATGAATATACAATAAGAACATCAACGCCCTCCTCAAATTGACGAAGACAAACTCATCACTCAAGTCTTTATACCCTTAAACACAAATCATTCTCATGAATTGGGTTCAAGATCCTTTTGCACAGGTCGTGGCCGGTGAATAAAAAATTATACCTATCGTCAGAATCTCGGACACACAATTGAAGTTTATTTAAAGAAACATGGGCTTCCCTCATATATCAAATGTATAAAATTATCTCAAGCTTATGAACTTGAATCCAATAATGAAAATATTCACAATGAGCAACTTAAGGGTACCTCTTCTGATAACATCACCCACGACTTCAATGCTAACAAAAAACCATTATTGCACTCATTCAACAAACTCATACTCAACCTTAAGCCTTCATTGATCATTTGAACACCATCATTCCTTCACCAACATGTACCCCTACCAAAGTTAATCTTTTATGTCATTTTTGTTTGTAATAATTTAATTTTTAATATTGGAACCATATTTCATGTGTTCTATTACAATCACTTTTCCACCCATCTTATTAAAATTATGCTCATCCAATCCATAGCATGGATGGTTTCACTTTCTACTTTTTAAGAAGGTTTTGGAATTTGTTTAGGGAAGATGTTGGAGTTATGTTTAATCAATTTTGTCAGTTTGCTTTATCGTCGTGTTTCATTGCTTATTACTTTGTCACCATATTCCTAGAGTTAAATATCATGTTCAGTAGAGTGATTTTAGGCCCATTTCACTTGTTGGTTCTTTATACAAGTTGGTGCCTAAAGTGTTAGCTACTAAAGTGTTAGCTACTACACTTGGGAAAGTCATGGAAAAGCTTGTTCCCCAAATCGATCTTAAAGATAGAATGTTGGTGGATAGTGTGGTGAATGTGAATGATGTGATTAACCTGGATAAGAAATCTATGAAGCCTTGTCTCATTTTTAAAATGGATTTTGAGCAAGCTTATGACTCTATGAGTTGGGATTTTTCTGGATAATATACTAGTTAGACTTGGATTTAATGATAAGTGGAGGTCTTGGATTAGAGTCTATGTTTTTTTGGGGGGAATCACGCAGTTTTGGTCAATGGTTATCCAACTCAAGAGAGTAACATTCAAAGGGGTCGGAAACAATGGAATCTCATTGCTCCTTTTTTTTGTTCTTGCTTGTGGCAGGGTTTTAAGTGGTCTGGTTAGTAGGGCACTAGAGTTATGCTTTCTTTCTGGTTTTAGGATAGGAACCTCATATTTGGTGGTTGTTCATATTTTGTATGTCGATGACACTCTTATCTTAAAGGATATATATGTTGACAGCTTTTAGACTATAGATGTTATTCTTATGGGTTTTAAGGTTGCTTCTAGCTTTTGGGTAAAAATTAAACGTAGTCTGATAGGGGTCAATGTGGATTCGTTTTTTTATTTGTTGGTGACTTTCTCCACTATAAAATTGAGAGCCTTCCTTTTAAATATATGAGGCTACATGTTGGAGTTATTCCCAACCGAGAAGTGTCTTGGAACCCCTTATTAATATGTTATCTAAGTGGTTCAATTCTTGGAATCAGAGGTATGTTAGCATGGGGGAATGTGGTTTTGCTCAATTATGTGCTTAATGTTATCCCTATTTTCTATTTGTCTTTTCTAAAGATGTCGGTTAAGGTTTGGAGAAAAATAGTTCAGATTCAATGAGGGTTTCTGTGGGGAGGCGCAAAGGCTAATTCTAAAATCTCTTGGGTTAGTTTGGTCGACGTGTGTAAGCCTAAGAGTAAAGGTAGCTTGGGGTTAGTGATTTACGTCTAGTCAGCTTAGTTATTTTGGTTGAGTGGAGATGGCGTCTTATCTTGGGTGCCTTTAGTCTTTGGAGATATATCTTCCTTGCATGTTATGATGCCTCTATTGTCTCTTCTCGAAGAGGTGGTAATAATTCTGGATTCCAAAACTCTTCACCCTGGTGGAAAGAAGCTTCCCTTCTTAGTTCTAAGTAGGAAGGCCCTTCTGACTGGTTATGGATTGCATCACTAGGAAGTTCGGATCAAGGTTTCATATGTCTATTTAGTATGACCCTTGGGTTAGGAATATACCCCCCAAACTTAGATTTCATAGGTTGTTTACGATCTCTGATTATCCTAGGGAAAGTGTGGAAGAGGTTGGTAGGTGGGTAGATGAGACCATTATTTGGGACTTTAGGTGAGGAGGTTTTTCTTCCTTCATGAGGAACATGTTGTTGTAGAATCTTCTCGGATATGTTAGGTCATGAGGAGGAGCATCAACATTGGGACAAGAGCAACACACAAGTGAGAGAGACACCACATATCCACCTAACACCTTAAGATTTTGGGTGAATATGTGGTGTGTCTCTCACAAAGATGTTGCTCTAAGAGAAGAAGTTCCACAATGTTCAATGCTCCCTAGTGAAAAACTTCGACATTTGTTGGGGGAGTTTTTCCCTAAAGAGCATCAACATTGGGTTAAGAGCAATACACAAGTGACAAAGGCACCACATATTCACCCAAAATGTTAAGGTGATAGGTGTGTCGGTTCTCCCACTTATAAATGCTCAAGTCTCCATATTTATAACCAATATGGGACTTCAGCTCACACTTGACTTATTATTCTTAACACTCCCCCTCAAGTGTGGGTCCACAATGCTCCCCCTTAAGTGGAAACTCTTTTACATTTATCTTTTGTCCACATACACTTGTATCGCCGTTGACACTTCTTTTTGGGCATTTCGATTTCAACGGGCACCTCTTCCTGAGCATTTTGATACAAGTAAGTGGTTCCTTTATTCGAACCAAAGTCTCATGATACCATTTGTTATTGTTTGAGGCACTTTTAGTGAGAAGAGAAAGAGAGAGAATAAGAAAATAAGGATTGTATTATTGAATTGAATGATAATAAAAATGAATTACAAAGTGTCTATTTATTTACACCTAAGTGACTTGACTACTAAGTAAAATAACAAACTAAGTAACATACTCTAAACACTAATTAGCTTTGGGCTTGGGACACACAACTCAACTTGGACTATATTTAATATCTCAACAGGATATTCGGGACATATTTTTTCATTGGACACGTGAAATATTCGGGTGAAATATGTGACCCCACAGGATATTCGGGATATTAGGGATGGGTCTTTCTTAGTGTCCTTTGTTTATCACTCTCTTTTGCCTTCTTCTATTCTATCCTCCTACACGTGAAATATGTACCCCACATTTGAGGTAGTTGAGCGTCTTCTAAGGTGATTTTTTTAGCAACTTCTCTTCGATAGGTTCACCTCTAGAGAAAATTTATTCAAGAGGAAAGTGGTTGTTGTCCCTAGTCTTACGTGTCCTATATGTGATGTTTCCGTCGAGTTGATTTCTCACTTGTTTGTCACTTGCGACTTAGTTAGCACGGTCTGATATAGGATTTTCAGTTGGTCAGAGTGGTAGATAGTTCTTCTTAACGATTCTGGTCTTCTTTTTCAGAGTTTCCTTTCTTTAGGTTACATGACGAAGTCTATAGAAATTTCTATGGTTTGACATGTCATAGTCTGGATCATCTAGAAGGACCGAAATGGAATTGTGTTTTCTGATTCTTAATAGACGCAAAAGAACCGGAGGAGAGAAAGTTTTTTTTGTTTAGAAATAATTTTTAGATAGATCAATTGACAACTTTTACACATTCACAAAATGACTTCAGAACCTATCCCTTAGATTAATCAATAACATATCAACATTTCGATCTTTCTTTCTTTTACCTTCTTTTACCTTAGTGGCGTTTGATACATATCGTGTCGATTGCTGTTTTTCTTTTCTTCTTTGTTAGGGTTATTTTCCTTTATTATTAATATATTATTTTGTCTTAAGAAAAAACCATAAATTCAAATCCAAATATTCACTCATAGCATGTTTGGTTTGACCTTTGAAAGTGACAAAAACAATTATAGATATCTAGAATTGATTCTGGACAAATTTTGAGGTGTTTGATTTTTCTTAAGTATAAGTAATTGATTCTACCTCTAGAATTGATTCTACTCAAAGCTATAATCAATAGCTAGAATTGGCTTTCAAAACAAACCAAAAAAAAGCGAGTCTACCAAACTCTAGAAAACGGATAGAAGCATAGATTAAGAGGGAAGCTAGATAAACAGGCATCAAGTATAGCAAAAACCAGAAGTAACCAAGGAACTCGCTAAGTCAAAAGAAATTATATTTTTAAGACATAATAACTATTTCAGAACGGGTGACAAAATTTCCTCAAAATATTATTTAAAGGATGCAATAGTTATCAATATATTATCATACAATATGCTACCATAGAAAAGAAAGAAAAACAAAAATCAATGGTAACGTTATCGTAGCAATTATCTAAAACAAGTCATTAAACAAGACAGCAAGCATTTCCTTTCTCACTATGTTCCCTAGCTACTAAAGGCACAACAATTCTTCCTTCAGATATGTTTTTCCCTCCTTGAGTTCAGAAGATGTTCACTCAATCTTAGTAGTGTTTGTTGATTCGTATGCAGCATCCGCAGAAGAGGTGTCAATATCATTCAGACCTAGTTCTTCATTTTGTTCCCATGACCTCTCATACTCTTCAACTGGATAGATACAATGCCAATAACATGTCAATAATAACATGAATATATTAAGAAGAAGATCTATGCAATCAGGTGTAGATAACATGATAATACTAAACTATTCAGAATTACAATTGCAAATATTAATCGTTAACATGCCGTAAAAATGTGTTTCTTTCCATGGCAGTACACTGGTTTCCCATCTAACTTCTAATTAATTAGATTGAATCAAAATATGACAATTTCTTTTACCGCGGCGAAAAAAATATTGTTTTACTAATAATGACGGCACCAGGAATGATTTGATCCTCAGGTATGTGATCAATAAAAGGTTGAAACCATCAAAACAAAAATTCACAATTTCAATATAAACTTGGAAAATGGCAACTGCATCTAATATTACCTTAATCTTTTACTAGAAAAAACTTACATGTTAGTTGATGGTCATCTTTTAGATCATCTGTTGCGGGTGCTACAAAAGAATTAGCCAATGCATCATCAAGAATTAGAGTCCAAGCTTCTTCCAAGCTAAGAAGCTGCATATATAGAAAAGATGCCAAGTCATAAAGCTTTCAATGACACGAAGATCTAAGTTTTTCATTTCAGATGGCATTGCATAGCATCAACTCCCTAAAACACTATGGCGGTATAGCGGGATAGCCGTTATTTATTGCAAAGACTAAAAGTTAATTTTAAAATTAATCATAAATACTCAAAAATAGAATATTACACAATTAAAGAGATCAACATACTTAGTAGATAAAGAACCTAAAGTATAGAGTAATAAAACTTCAGCACAAAAGAAGAATAAAACAGAACTAGAAGTAGGAAAAAGAACAAAACGATTAATATTGTATGTAAGCAAGAACATAACATTACTCTTCAAAGGCTTTGGATTGAAAACTATACCCTTAAAAAATGACAAAACAGTTTAAGAAACAAAATATGAGGAATTTATTCCAGAAAATCAAATAACGGACACAATAGCGGCTCTGATAGCAGTTTGGGGCCGCAAAAAGTGGCCACTACAACCACTAGTGCTGACAGCGGCTTCCGGGCAAAAGCATCGCGCTGAACCCTACTACCGCTAAGGTATTCCACTATAGAGCGCTATTGACAACATAGAGGAAGATATTTGATAGTATGACTAGGTATTCTACTATAGAGAAGGGGAAGAGAGACAAAAGTAGAGATACATACAAGAAAGATTTAGGCTGACTCTCATATAGTTATTATGTCCTACCTTGTTTAGCCTTGCTTGAAAGTCTAGCCACTTGCTTCTTTTATGTTCATCAAGACTATCTCCAAGACTAAACCCATGGACATTTTTAAGGCCTGTACATGCAAATCAAATCAATAATATCCTAACGTTCAAGCGAAGATATATGGATTATATTAAAATAAATCACAAAAGAATCAGGAAAAAAATGAACATGTGATTGTGAATGACAGAACAATTAAAATTCATCTTTATAAAGACTGTTTTACAAGGCTTCTCCCAGTTCCAAACACTTGCAATTTGCAAACTCAAAATACAACTATCCACAATAGATCCAAAATAGGTCCGTCTTTTGGCCTGCCATGACAGGAACTTAGTTAGTAGCACCGCCTTTTCAAAAGGCTTTTCCAACATATTAGTTGTAGGCTGTTGGATTAAAAGAAATCATTTTTAAGTCTAATTACTCTAGAGGTCCTTAAACTATTAAAAAAATTTCAAACTGATCTCTGAACTTATTATTTTTAATTCATGGATCTATCTAGAAAACCCCCAAATATTTTGAGGACCTCTAGTGTCATTAAACATGATATTTTGAGAGATAAAACTTGAAAAGTCACTTAATACTTCACTGAGCATTTCATACTACCCGATGCAGGACTTGAACACCCTATATTTCTCAAGTTTGTATCATTGGCACTACTATTTATCCTTCCGTTTACAATTCCACATATTATTCTTAAATTTGTCACATAGGAGACATCATCTAGATGTAGAGAGGCAAAGAGGTAGCATGCTTACTCTCACTGATTTGTGTAATTAAACCTTCAACAGTTGTAACAAGTCCTCCCATGGTGCCGCTTGCCAGCTCCAAGTCAAGTTCAGGGACTTGTACACTTGCAGTATCAGACTAGTCAGACCAAATTAATTCAGTCAACATATACCGCATAACATGTAAGGAGAGATATAAACCAAAGTTGTAAGTAAGGAGGGAAAAAAACCAAATGCTGAGAGAATAAACACACCATCACAACATTTTTAAAGGTTTGACTTCACCATAAAGACCTGAGTGTTATCAAAAAAATTTAGTATTTCACTGAAAACAAAGCCGTTAGATGATAAGGTATGATTAATATTTTATAATATCTTGATCCCGTATTATCTCTTAGAATTGTTTTCATACTTCTTTATTATTATCATGATTTCTTTCCCTGCAAGATTGGAACTCAGTCAAGTATTAGCATGAATAAGAGTTAGTACTCAGTCTTTTGTATGATAATTATAGAACCATAATCATAACTAAAAATCTCTATTCTTTCTCCTTTGTAGAATTTACTGAAGTCTAAATTCGTTTACAACAGTGTCATCATCTCCATATACTTCTTTTGTCATATGTACAAAAATTCCAATGGTTCCTTCTTTGTCAGTTTGATTTCTATGTCTCTATTCAGGGTGAATCCTTCCAAATATGAGCACTACTGCATCATCTCTAGTTCCTCTCTCCGCCGTGTCATCTATTCCAATATTCAAACACTTCCCCAGCCTCTAACGCCATAGTCCGAGGTCATTGGAAAAATTTCTGACAACTGTTCTGACAAGGCCACCACCATCAGAACTAAGACCTCGCAACAATCCCAACAGTCAGATTGTGTTTGATCATACTTTTTTTATAGAGTATTGTAAGATTTAGTTTGGTAAGAAGTGTTGCTTTCTGTGAAAAAATGTCTTATATATCATGATAATATATTAGAGTATCCTATACGATCTCTTAAGATTAACTTTCATATTTCTTAGTTGTTATCAGAATATGTTTCCCTATTTGATAAAAATTGGAAGTTCAGGGTTTCCCTAAGGATTGGGCATTAACCTTTTGTCATAACTAGCATGCCATAATCATAATCAGAAATCTTTATTATTCTTCTGTCCTTTCTTATGTTAAACTCTATAACTTCACCCTAATGACAACAATGTAGCACAAAGCACTACGATGAAATGAACACTTCAGACAATGATAACCACAACAAATTGTTAAGTTGATTGTAAAAAAATGGTATAGTTTTACCCTAGTGTAGAAACAAAATTATAGAACCAAATTTACAATTTCAAAGTGGCATTTAGAAAGAGTCTGCATGAACTTTTCTAGGTTCCAACGAAATGATAAAATATTGCCATAGCCAACATAGCTTCTCCACTATAAAGTACTACTCTATTACTGTTCCTAAACTGGAGTAACTATTACATGTTTGAAAAAATAATGACACGGGTCCACTGAATGATTAAATGCAGAGAATCAACTATTAAATAAAAAAACATACAGATGTTCACTAAAATAAACAAATTAGATTAAAAAATATATTATACAAATAGAAAAAGTGGATAGAAGAGCATGATAGTGCCCGTCTTTCCTCTAGTGTATATAAACTACAGACAGACTGCATGGGTTGAGAACTTGAGAATTGTCAAGTTTTGGATATAAAAGATATAAAAGAAAACAAACCTTAATCACATCCCGGCTCAGGTCCTTAATATTTTTCACATAAAGAGTAATTTTTTTTCCTTTTTCAGGAATTCGTCCACCTGGTTTTAACTGAAAGAAAGAGCAACAATTATACAAGTCCCGGCTCTCAGATGAGAGAACTACGTGCAGAAAACAACAAATACCTCAGAGTTGCGGTAACCGCAAGCATCACATGTAGATGCCATAACAATTACTTCTTGAAAATATGGAATATCTGTTTATTGTTAAGCTCAAAAAAGTGTAATAAAGAATTAGTGAAACACACAGTTCATGCTGGCTCTGCTAATACTATAATGCAGAATTGGCATTAGATTGCAGAATCGTTAAGTGAAGAATTGTTGACAAAGGAAAGGTTTGGCTCCTACAAGGTGAGGGGTGCACTTAAGAGTCTAGATGAGGTGTTAATTATAACAATTAATTAGAAATCAGTGGAGTTTGTTTAAACAACTCCTTATTTATTATACATGTGCGTATATTTTATCACAATCTTAATTGTTGAATTCAGTTAATGGTTTCAGTTTTACCCTTTACCTTCCAAATCACACCCCTCAGTTTGAAGAGGACCAAATCCCAAAGGAAGCTAATTTATACAACTTTTGCCTTCTCAGCAATCATGCTATACAATACAAGTCTTGATAAAAACAAAATCACACTACAAGTCGATTCTATGATTATATGATTATAAGATGTTAATATCAAGAAAGGGATTATATGATTCAGAAAAGAGGTTAATACCAAGAAAGGGATTAAAAGAGTAAATAAGCTAATTGTACTTTAAACAAAGTTAGTATTATATGATTATAGTTTTCCCTCATCAAACCTCGTAATCTTGCATATACAGAATATGAACCCTTAAGCCAATCATTTGAAATTTAATTGTCATTGCTGCTAAAAGCCTAAAACATACAAAAAAAAAACTTCAATATATATGTAAAAAATGCAGGTGAGGAGTATCCAAATGGCAGTATGAAACATGGTAAAGGATACTAGTGACAAACATTCGAGTTTCACACTTAGCGGTACAAGTTCCACAAGTTGACGGGAAAGTCATCACCTGTCAAGAGCAATAAGCAATATGAAACCGAATAGTCGAACAACAAGAAAAGATCAACCTCTAGTAGTACAGTACATTTCAGCATAATATACCTCTTCTGGTGCACTATATCGAAATAAGGCATCTGCGATTTCTGCACTATTACTTTGTGCAATAGCTCGTTGACCAGCTGCTGCCCCAACTGACCCATGGGGTTGCCTCCTCGTTCTCCCAGAAGCCGCTGCTTCTCCACTTTCCAGCACTTCATCACGAGTTCCTTCATTCTGTGTAGAATATCCCAACAATGCTTGTTGCTCAGGTGTTCGGTCATAAAACTTGATAGTGAGTGATGGATCAGATGATGGTGCAAACCTATTCACATAATATTTAATCCATTTAAATATAATAGAAGCAATTGCAAGGTTTGACTAATATTAACAAGTCCCAACTAAATACATGTGACATACTGATTCACCAGCAGACACGGACTTCTGTCTAAACTGATTAAGCCCTACTGAAACTCACTTAAAGAGCATAACTTTGAAACAATTAAGTTTCTTACTATGAAGCACGGGCACCAGGACACAACAAGACACTCCGACGCCGATAATTTCAAAAATATAGGACACCAGCACCACTACATATATGATAGTATTTGACCTTCATATATCCATCTATTATTAAAAAAATTAAAAATATTCTTAATAAAACAAACGTCTTTGGTCCTTCATTGATAACACTGCTTCAATACATATTTAATTTAGACGTGTGAGAATTGTCCAAAAAAATGTATAAGGTGTGTTAAGCAAAGAAAAAAACAATTTTTTGAAACACTTGTATGAATGTTCGACATCTGTTGTATGAGTGTCATTCGGGTGTCGGACTTCGTTTCCGAAAGTGTCGAAGCAAAGGAAAAAAAACTAATTTTTTGGGACACTTGTTTGACTTCTCCGACATGTGTCGTACGGGTTTCATACAAGTGTCAGACACCGCGACAAGCCTACTCTTAGAGGTGTTCATGCTACATAGGTTTCTTAATATTTTCAAGATCCGATGTGAAACTATGCTTTCTTTTCTTTAGAAGGATATATTACTCCAATGTAAAATATCCTTCATAGAATGTCGTCTCCTTTCATAGTTCTCTAAATTGTCTAGTAAAACGCATAGAAAATCATGAGACTTTCTTTGGTCGTGAATTGGGTTATCTTGAGAAATCATCTTATCAATTAGGATATTATTTTGCAAGGTAGAGGCTTTTCTTGGCCTTCATACTTCTAGCATTGAACTGTTGAAGGCATGCTAGAATATTCTCTTTAGTCTCCTAATGACCAAATGACTTTATGTAATCATAGTCTGCGACTAGCATGCACTTGTTTCTTGACTTCCCATATGCATGACAGTTATGGGGTGAGCTTTTTAGAGCTTTTGGTTAATATTCAGTTTCTCCAGTCTATAGTTTGGACCAGTTTCTCTAATGTCAACTTAGTCCCAAACTATTTCGTGAAGGACCTTGGTGAAGAGCTATGATGGTTTCTATTATTCGCCGTTGAAGGTCTGTGAGGAAAATCAGGTTAGGTTGTTCAAGAACAGTTTCTAGTCTGTTACATAGTTGAGGCTCTCTAAGCTCCTTTTGTGGTGGTCAGCTAACGGTAACTAAAATGGATGAACAATGAAAGAGCTCTAATAGGATGAAGAGTTCTTGAATTTTTTGTTGTTATTTACCTTAACTATAAGAGGTTATATCTTAAACCCTACTGAAATATTTCCTTCTCAAAGAAAACTGCTTCAATCACTCCCTCTCCGAAGAAAAAAAACTTTCAACAGATGGCCACTTACGGATTTTCGATGTAACTGTTTCCAGCAGGATCATCAATAATAAACGTGAAAGAAGATTCTGCTGTGGCACAGGCTCGCAACTTCACCAGGAACTGATCTATTGCATCAGCTGTCTCTGGAGCAACTTTCTAGAAGGTAAAGAACATAACAGTAAATTATTAAATTAAAAGAGAAACTTATATCAAACAATAATATAGGCTAGGGGTAGAAACAAATTATACTCTGCGTTCCTCTTGAAGGGCCTGAAGTTCATCAGCAGCTCGCATTAATATCCCTTCAACCTATAATTAAACCAGAAATAATATTGGCAAATCATATGACAACAAATTTTCAATTAGTATAGAACATAACCTGACTCTTTGTCAATTTTGGGAGTGTAAAAACTCTTGACGCTTGCAATTGACATTTCTAATATAAATTTATGGACATTATCCTTGCCACCAAATAGTGAGTGATAAATGGAAAACAAAGTTATGATATGATTGAGTCAAAACTACACCTTCAGACATATACCCAAAACTATTCTCTTCACACTAACAAAAAAATTAAAGAATATTAAATAACATGCTTATCTCATTGGATTTAATTCATATAATACTAGGTGTAAAAAAATTACACAAGCATCAAACATCACTTTGTTATATTAATTCCTAAAATATCTTCACATTATCTACGTGGTGAAATGTTATTGGATGGATATGCAAAATATTCTTACTAATAGTACCGTATCAAATTAACTCTTTTTACTTCAATTATGGTTTTGATCAAATAAAAAGGACATGTGTGACATGTTTATTCACTACATAATTTTGCACAAGCTGAGTAACTTCAGCCCATGCAAGGCAAAATGAAGGCAAGTGTTAGGATGGTCACTGAGACATAAATGACAGAAGCTAACATAAAAGGAGAAATAGCAGACTCATCAATGCCAGGAGAGGGTAAAGATATAAATAGAAATATGTAACAGATATACCATTGACAGACTACCACGCTGTGCCTCTGGTGGAATCTCAAATTCAAGTTCGGGTATCTGCAGTCAGACACATAAGCAAGGTGCCTTTAAAATAAATACATTGTACTTACACATTTTCAATAATAGAATCATATATATATTAGTCATATTTTCAAACTCGCAGGGAATCAATAGAGACGAATCTTATAAACTCAGAAACATGGCTTCACGTTCATGCATGATTAAAAAGTTGCATATGCAAATATCATGCAATCAGCTAATGAAACTTTAGGCAATCTTGTCAGTGACAATACATAGTTTAGCATTCAAGAAAAAACATAAATAAAATCTCAGTACGAACATAATGCCGGACTTGAATAAAGAAAAGGTGACAGCAGAAATAATATAGAAGGTGAGATAGATGTAAAATAAAGTATCAACAAAATGTTTGAACCCCTCAATAAATAAATAAATAAATAAATAAATAACAAGAAACACAGAAAAAAATCAGCAGAAAATTTTAAAAATAAAGAGAACAGAAGACTGACAAAGCAAAATTGAGGTTTAATCAATACCAAAAGAAGGTTCTGTAGGACCAATAGCATGCTTGCACATAACATTGTCATCAAGAATGAGAACAATCAGGTCTTATCACACTATTAAAGGTCAAATACATTCATCAATGCATGTTATGTCTCATTTCAACTAATGGCATGTGTCTAGGTCTCAAAGGAGACAAGAACCACCGTGTCAATTATAGAAAGGATTTTCATAGGCTAAATAAATGTAGAAAAAAAATTAAATAACAATCTGTGCACCTTAATGGTAGCAGATTCTGACTTTACCACTTGTCGATTGAACATCTGCATTCATTAAATTTGTTAATAAGGCATTCACATATTAGCCAACTAGTTAGCAAAAAGCACTCACAAACTAAAATAAGAAACAGGGATCTTATACAAGCACACATCAACAATTCAGGAGGCACTATTTCCGGTTATACCATCTATGCATATGTTAATATGTAGAATATTGATTCCCAGACTTTTCCTAATTTGTTCACATCTTATATAAGCTCACGGCAATAATCCATGAGGCCCTATTTCCTGTTATACCATCAATGTAGATGTTAATATGTAGAATTTAGTCTCCCAGCCTTTTCCTAATTTGTGCACAGTATATCTCAGTGTTTCACCATGTCCCATTAACTTCCATATTTCCATCTAATCTAAGACAAAAGTGTCTATTATTTTGTATCCCAAAATGCCTCCTAGATTTCAAATTACATTTATAATTTGTGTTAGCTATTTCCATTCCAAAACCAAAAGCTGTAAGAGAAAGAGGAGAAAAAGAATGGATACATTCTTTCCACCAATGAGATTATTCTCATACTTGGTTTCAGTGCTGTCATGGGCGGAGGCCAAAAGTCTGCCATATAAACATGCCATTGCAACCTATGATGCCGCCATGACGCCCGTCCCTTCACAATTTGTTATGGCAGTTGTAGAAAAAACTGACACCATGGCCACCAGTTAACATCACTGCTCAGTTCATCAATGAATGCACACAAAATGTGCAGTGTTGCCAATTATAAAAATTAACCTAAGGTGTTAGACCACCATACGTCACTGGCAGTGAGGATAGAGGGGAAGTAAGAATGGGCGTTGCCACCTTAGGACAGAAAATTTTGATAATTTAAAAAAAAAAAAAAATAGGTATAATATACAATTAATGTTATATGTTATATTTAGATACATGTTATGTGCATTATTATTGAAGAATTCATGTTGGTCTGGCAGTTAACTATCTTTTCCCAGATTAAAAAACATAACTAAAACCATGCTTGGATATTGGGGCACCTCCACCCAAATTAGTCTTGTATCTACCTCAATTAATAAGCCATGTTTTTTAATTCATCTAGTGATTATGCATGAAAAATCAGTCCTGTATTAGGTCTGGCCATTGATTTCCGGCACAGCATCTCATATACAGCAGCACCTGGCTGATAATAAAACCGTGCCGGGATGCTAGGAAGTCACTAGGGCACCCTCCACCCAATTAAGTCTAGTATCTACCTCAACTATTAAACCGAGTTTTTTAATTCATCCACTGACTATGTATGTTTGCTTCAATTCATATAAATAATCAGGGGGAGTTAAATTTGAAGGTACACAACCTTTTGTTCACCCGCTGGAATCTCTAACGAGTAACAACAACCACGTGGTTGAATCTCCCCAGCAAACTGCACTTCATTGTTCCTAGCAGGTCAATAAAAACATAAAATAACATTAGGTTTCAAGGAAAACTAACAAGAGTAATTATATTGAATGCAGACAGTAGACACTACAAGATGAGGGCATAACTTAAGGGCAGCCTACCTCTCACCACAGTGAGGACATTCAAAAGCCGACAATAAAATCTGCACAAAGCAAAAGCATTGGATTATATTCCTATTCCTATAAAACTACAAGCATGAGAAAAGAAGCAGTAAATGAAAATAACACTTAGAATTTTGGATTGGGTCCAATTCAACCATAGAAAACCGGTTTTGTAACGTGAGAAATGTCGCCTCTTATAAATTTATGTTCAGGTTCAGGTTTTATCTCATCCAATGAGAGACTCTTCACAATAATAATTTGTGATATGATCCATGATTTACTATGTAGATTGATAATATCAATTAACATAAGCCTTTTTACATTAGGTAGGATCAAGTAAATGAACTAAATGCCGTTATAATATTATACTATAAATTATATCTTCTAACAAACCATTTAAATTTAAATCCTTAATGGTTTTCTTTTTAGTTTTTCTTGATCTCCCTATATTACACTACTTTCCATTTGGTTTTTTTCTTTATTGGGCATCTTTAAAAAAATCCATACAGGCCCAAACCGAGACACCTAGGGTGAGAATCTACCAACATTTCCACATAATGCACAACTCCCACTACCTCTCTAATGTGTCCCTTTCTATCATGTCCTAAATAACAAATAATTAAAACAAAAAGATAACTGCAAAATCTTTTTTCACCAGCCCACTAGGTGGAGTCAACTATATGAATCCAATGATACAATACGAGAATGACCTATCATGAATCATATGACAAACCATCAACTTTAAATACTGTTTATTAGTTTGGCACATAGTTTATCATAGTCTCCCTCTATATCTCAACTATTATACTATCCTTCATTTGGTCTACTCTCTTATTGGTGCTTCTAGAAGTCTCTTCGACGACCATGTTTGGTTTCACTACTAAAGGAGTCAGAATTGATTCTAGAGGCCAGAATTGATTTTGACATGTTTCGGTGTTCTCAAGCAGTTCTATAATTGATTCTAAACTCAGGCTATAATTTATAGTGTTAGCCTCTTACATTTGATTTTATCCTTGAATTTAATGTTCAATTTACTTTTCACATCAATGTATCCAAATATAAATCAATTTACACATCTCACTATTATCCAAACAAATCAATTTGCATTCATCTCACTATTAACCTTTAACCAAAATCAATCTTATAAAATCAACTCAATCAAAATTAATGTGTCCCTGCAGCACATTGGTATTGCAAAATCAATTTGAATGGTAAGTTTTAATCAGACATTACACTAGAAGCAAGTAATTTATAAAGAGAACAACAGAAGAAAAATTAAAACATCAGCATGAGGAGGGGCGGATAAAAAGACATTCAATTTAAAATGCGTCTTACCGAATTCCAATATCCATTACCTAATGGTAGAAAACAGTAACCAAAAACCCACTAATCAAACATAAGAGACCAAGGACTGAAAAATAAGGATATGTACCTTCCTGAAATTAGGAATTGAAGTAAACAAAAATCTTGTAGTTCCCTGAAAAACATGACATAAAAAGGTAAAGAGTTAAATAGTACTGATTTTCAGTTGTAGAACATACAAATAAAATACAAAGTGAACAAGATAAAAAGTAAAAAACAAAAACAAATTAAAAAAGGTAGAAGCAATGCATAATCGAGTAGAGGATCAATACGTTTTGATGACAGCGCATGCAGAGGCTTTCGATGGCATAAAGAGGTGCATCACCGGCTTCAGCAGAAACAGCTTCAACCACGGATCCAACATCCACAATTTGATCTCTGTTGTTCGCCTCCATTTTTTATTTGCTTTTGCACGAAATTGAATACTCTATTGATGAGAATACTTGTGCCCTCTATGAAACTTGGAAACCAAGCTAGTAACTGGTGAGAGTAATGAGTTAGAGGAAATATACTTCAGAAAAAAGCTTCAGTATAATTTAAAATTCCAATAACAGATATCAGTCTCTGATAATGTCCAAACAATATCTTCACATCCCTAATCCCAATTATCATTACTTCCAGTTTCATATCATTTTCAATTTTATTCCCAGTAACGACCAAAGAATGTCAAATAATTTTAAAAAGTACTGTTTATCAACTCAGAAACAAGAAACCTAGGGTTAAAAAGGAGTGGAGATGAGAGAAGAATAAATACCTACACTCAAATCGGAGTTATAACACACCGTAATAGAGAATGAAGCAACCCTAGAAATTGATATGCTCGAAATGGCTGTAACACAAAGCGGTCGACGGCGAGGATTCACGGTGGTGCTGAAGCGGTCTACCTCTCACCACAGTGAGGACATTCAAAAGCTAACAATAAAATCGTTTTTTTTTTCAAAAGAACCATTTTTTTTTTAATTCCAAAATAACCGATTATTCCAAAAAATTATCAAAATAATCAGGTTTGGTAGAAGATGCGCCAGATGAATTGGCGCATCCCCAATGCATTAAGAGGAGACACCAATAGCATTGGCGCATGAATTGGGCTCCTCATGAGGAGGCGTTAATGCTAGTGGCGCCTACATTGGACCTCATGAAAAGACGTCAATGCTAGTGGCGCCTATGTGCATTTGGTTGGTGTATGCGCCAATTCATCTGGCGCATACACCCCTCCTATTTTTATTTTTTTATTTTTTAATTTTTTTTAATTTTTAATTTTTAATTTTTATTATTTAATAAATAAGAAATAGTAATGAAAAAAATCATTGAAGATGTAATAATTGGTTACATTGGACTCACAATAAACTAATGATCGGTCTGATTATAATGTCTCATGTTCCACATCCCGATGCGTTAGTTTGTCTCCGAGGTCTCCCACGATTTTCTTGAGGTGTTTAGGGTCTTCGTGTGCTGACCTGAACGAGCGATGGCTGGTTGGAAGGTCCGACGGAAGTTCCAGCGGTATTTGACAAATGTGTCATCATTTGCTCCCAATATCCGGAGGGGCTCTGGCCAACGGCGCTTCCGTAATGGAGTTCGGTGCCCATGTCATCGTAGTTAGGGCGTTGGGGTTGGGTGAATTGGGGACGGTATAGTTGCCCAAATTGGGTCATTGATTCGTTTTGGAAACGAAGCAATGGTTCCTGGGGCGTACTATAGTTAAACAATGGTTGGGTGTTCTGTTGATGGGATGTTTGGGTGGTCATTGGTGGGGGGCTACGATGAAGTGACCCATATGAATTATCTGGGATGTAGACGGTTGTGGTTGCGGGGTTTGATTCTTGGTTTTGTGTTTTGGTGGGTGGTATGAATGGGTTGCGACGTTTAATGGTTGGTTGTTGGGTGGTTGGCATGAACGGGTTGCGATGTTGGGTGTTTAGTTATTGTGTGTATATGGTTGGTTGATGTTGTGTGGTTGGTTGTTGGGTTTGGGTGGGTTCACATTGGTGTTGGATGGTGAATTATTGTGGGGCATTGTTTACCAGTGATTTCTGATAAACAACCGCTAGTCTTCCAAATTTATATATTTTTGGTAACTCACAGGATCGACTAGATTAATCATAGGACATGTGTCTCAAGAACTGTTATTACGGTGACTTGACTCATGGTTAGGTTTGTTTCTAATTTGTGGACAACAAAAAGTGTTTTGAC
The DNA here is from genome assembly GCF_024323335.1 of Lathyrus oleraceus. Lineage (NCBI taxonomy): Eukaryota > Viridiplantae > Streptophyta > Magnoliopsida > Fabales > Fabaceae > Lathyrus > Lathyrus oleraceus. The sequence continues at coordinate 47,865,558 of NC_066584.1, read as the reverse complement.
AATAATTCTAGACGAAACGTATGACTTTATGAACAACGTAAATGACGATAACTTTGTAGTAAAAGGTTTCTTAAAGATAATGAAAATACTTGGGAAGGGTAAAGATAAGTGACTCGAAGTAAATGCTTTAAATTTTGAGAAAGTATTGAAAATGAAGACTTGGCGAAATGTAAATGCAGAAGTAAAAGTGATGATAAATTACTGAAAATAAAGGCAATTCGACAGAATAAAAGGCAGTGAATAACTTTAATTTAAATAATTGGTATGAAATAAATAACATGAACGAAACTTGTGGTGTTCTTCATACATACATTTTCAGCGTAAAACTCTTTTCTCTCGCTCCGGTACTTCGAGTGTATTTTGTGAATTTCTGTATATCTGTTTGAACACCTTTGAATCTAAAACTAAGACCCCCCTATTTATAGCAATTCGACCCTAACGGCCTTTACACATATGACTGCCACGTTCGCCATTCTCAAGCGTTGCATATCTCAGATGTTTCCACGTGTTGGCCTGACGAAACGGCTTTGTTTAAATTTCAAATACTTCCCGCTTGAAGCTTCGACTCTGTGAACGCTTATGTCGAAGAGAGCTTTATGGAAACCCAAAAAATCTTCTAAGTCTCAGGCTTCGACAACAAAGAATTGTTCACCCACGAAAAGATTTAAACAACTTCGACACAACCATCTTTTACTTATTCTCCAAAACGTAACACTTCCAAAGAACTTCAGCTATCTGTCGAAATCTCCAGCTAACAAATTGCCCCCAAGAAATGTCTATTTTGAATTACTGTAGAAATGGGCATTTTTTGTATTCACCAGATTTCGACCAGAGACCTTTCATAGACCTAAAAGTCCATATTTGCTAGTTAATCATGATTAACTTTTTCAAAACGTCTCATCAGAACGTGTGCGCAGTTATTTGTCATCATGAACTTCAACTTCCAAGAAAATGAATAGTATTCCCTGTACTATTTTTTCAGAAAAAACCACCACGTGACCCACTACCCTAGTAAAGTGTAACCAGTCAGCTTCGCAGGTTTCACACTATAAAAGCTCATTTGTCATTTCTCTTTCTTCTCACGAAAATCTCTATTTTCCATCTAAGTTCATCTTCTTCAAATTCTTTGAAAACGCTTCTTCTTCCCTAAAACCCTAATTCTTCAAAATCTCCAAAACTCATTACAATGTCTTCTGATAAACAACAAAAGCAATCAAAGAACATCAAAGGTGCTGGATCTTCAAAAAGTTTTACTTCCCAGAACATTCCAACCAGCACAACCATCACTGTTGGGGACCGAGAATACATCACTGCTCCAAAACTTTCGAAAGAACAGAAAGCAATTTTTGCTTCTCAGGTAATGGTTCCTTCCCTACTTTCTGGAAATGCTTTAGGGTTTTTAGGCCCATTAGTATCTGAAGAACATTTAGAGAAATGTGCTCAGTTTTTTCCTTGTCATCATACTACTAGACCCATAGCCAACAAAATCCTTTCTTCTAAAGACAATGAGGATCTAAACCAGAGAGAGACTTTTCAATTGGATTTTATCACTGATAGTTTCAGACCCTTTCGGTCTTGTCCAACTCTAGACAAATCATATCTCGCCTGGTTAACAAAAGTTGAGAAGAAGAAAGCCTCATTTTGGAAAGAATTGGGTATTTTTGACCTAATCCAGATGTCGAAGCTGGGATTCAGTTACTATCAGCCTTTATTATTATCCAGCCTATATTTCTGGGATAGCACATATAACACTTTTCATCTTCCCCGTGGAATGATGACTCCCACACTTTTCGACGTAGCTGCCATTGCCGGACTTCCTCCGACAGGAGAAACCTTCGACCCTTACCAAGACTGTGAAAACTTGATTGACTTCAACGTTAAGAACGCTTCGTTTAGTACTTACATTAATCTATATCACGCTGATGGGGAAGAAGTTTCTGATATAGAACATATAGCATTCTTAGATCTATGGTTGTCCAAGTTCTTCTTTTGTTGCAAATCTTTACAAGTTGCTAAGAGATTTTTAACGCTCGCTAACCAATTGCATGCTGGTCGAAGAGTGTGTTTAAGTGAACTCTTATTGGCCAGTTTGTACAAAAATCTAGGATCGGTTAGTGCTAAGCTAAAAGAGTACGAAACTGGTACCAATTTATTACTATCTGGGCCTTATTGGCTTCTTCAGTTGTGGCTTAATGCCACTTTCGAATCCTTTTTGCCAACACGAGGAAACGTCGAAGAAAATGTCCCAGAGATAATAAATCGAAGCATTGAGGGCACCAGACTCCTTCGACTGACTCCAACTGATGATGTTGACAACTTACAAACTTCCCTCACCAAATACACCTTGATGTTCTCGAAGCGTCACCATTTCCTTCCTTCGATGGCTTCTTTTGCCAGTCGAACCCACAATCCTTCTTGGTTTACTGCCTCGCTCGAAGACACTGTGAAAAATGCCAACACAGAGATTGAAGACATATGACGCGCCTTTCTCCTCCCAAGGTTGCTCGTTTCTAGGATTTTGCCAGTAAAGAGCCATGTGTGTATGTTGGCTTATCAACCTAATTTTGTCTCTCGACAATTTGGGTTGTGTCAACTTATCCCTGTTTCTTTATTCAAAAGAAAGCGTGAGATCTGCTGTGCAGGGACTGAATGGAGCGCTTGAGACATTGCCATCCACAAAGAATTTCATGCAAATTTTGCCGAATTCCAATTAATAGCCTTCCAACCGTCGTTCTATTCCACCAATGGTTTTGCCACTTGGTGGACAGATTTCTATTCCAAGAATATGTTTTCTACTGCTGAAATCAAAGAACGTCTAACGAAGGCTTTTTCATCTTTGCAGGAAAATGTCCCCAAGGGTAAGATTACTCATTCTGAAGAAATCCGAGCATTCCAAAAGTACTTTGAAACTGTCTATGACCCAACGAATCTTTATAGAACCGTTTGTGATGCAGCGCCAATTTTAAGAGAAAATTTTGAAAAACAGATTGGCAAAAGAAAAACTCTCAAAGCTGTAAAACTTGAATTGAAATATGATTTGGCCTTTGAGGGCGAACCACCCAAATTTCCAAATTTACCCAATGCAGATTTTGCTTTGTCATTTTTTTCCCTTACGCAAACTGGTTTACATGTGGGAATGTTTTTAATGAACTGAAAAATGACCAACAAAAACCTACTAAAAGGGTAGTTGCATCCAAACATACCATAGACAGTTTCAAAGGCTTTCTTCACTTCGACTTAGCTGCAATGAGAATTACTTCTCCGACATATGAATGTGCGGAATGTTTAGATTTCTTGGTTTTACAACTCCCTTTCGTCTTTTTTGCCAATCTTTTAAACATTTGCATGTTTTGACTAACTCACATCCTTCTTTAGATGTCGAAAGGAAGGTGGCGAAGAAAGAAAAGCCTGTGGCGAAGGCTAGTTCGACTACTGCTTCCAGGCCAACTACCTCTTCAAGCCAGGGAGTTCCTTCTGGTGCTGCTCCAGAAAAATCGAAGAAGAGTTCAAAGGTATTACATCAAATAACTTCTTTGTCTCTTTCGTATTTTTTCTAATTATTTATAATTTTCTTTTTTCAGGGTAGTGGCAAGCCTCCTTTGACCCCCAAGAAAAGAAAAGCCTTTCCTGCTAATATAATTCTTGTCGAAGATGATGAAGAGGATACTCCTCCTACTCCACTTAAGAAAAAACAGAAGAAAAATAAGGCAACAGTTGCCCCTTTCCAACCAAATAAACAATAAGGTGTCGAAACCACCATCCTCCCTCCTCTTCCAAAGAAAACTCCATCCCAGCCTTCTGGTGGCGCAGCGCTTAAGCACATTGGGAGCAATGCCTCCGATCCTGAGGCTCAACAGGTATACTTCGACCCCAAGTGTTCTATCTTTCGACAAACTCATGCTTTTATTCTAACACTTTATTTTCAGGACAAAGCCACCACTCCCCTCATTTCTACTACCAATCAAAGTGATCCTTCGAGTGGCATGAATCCATCTCCTCCTCCGACAGTCAGCGGTGCTATCCAAAACAAAGGCTTTTCGACTGGAGCTCAAAATCTTGAAGTAGATAACGCTCAAAACGAAGAAGAAACCTCTTCTCCTGGTGAAGATGGTAAAAGAGATTTGAAGCACGTTGACGAGAAGGACTCAACAGGGAAAGAAGACTCTGAGGATACTCCTAGTAATTCTCCTGCCAGAGTTGCGTTCCCTTCAAATGATGCTGATGAGGATGATCAGGATTCAGATGAAATTGAGGGGTATTTTCAAGAAGATGAAGACATGAATGTGGGAGAAGCTGATACTGAGGGAAATCAAACTGGAAATAGTAATGCCAGCGTCGACACGGTCCCAAATCCAACTAAAGTTCGACCATCCATCACCCAGACTTCACCTATACCACTTACTGAGGAGGAGAAAAAATCTTTAAAACAGAATGATCCCCTCAAGTATGTGAGGTTAATGATGGCTAAAATAGAGTCTTCTTCAGAGCAAAGTATTTCTGGAGCTTCGACCCAGTCTGGTGCTAGTGCAAACGAAGCATCACATAACGAACTCCTTCAGCAGGTGAAGAAGGCAGTTTTTGATGTAAATCTCTTTGATGAATTAAGGAATAATGTGGGGGCGAGCTTTAGCATAAAGAAGCTGATCAGCAAGATTAACATCACTGCTTGCCCCACTAATGTAGGTGAATCCCTTATTGATATTCAGAACCTCATTGACCAAGTGTGTGTTGAATATCATAGGGAGGTGGACGCCAAAGCTAAGCTTCTATCGACTGAAAAAGCTCAAGCCATTGAGTTTGACAATGCCCTTCGAACTTCGGAAGCTTCTGAGGAGTTAGCCGCTTCCAGAAAATCAGCCTAAGCAAAGTTCGACACTTACACTGCTTCGATACATCTCTGGGAATCTCATATTGCAGAATTGCAGAAGAAGATTTCAGACGCAAAGGCGAAGCAGGCTGCTATCCGAGGCTTGGATAGTACTGAAGCTGATGATTTGGCGAAGCAAAGTGTAGATCATGTCGAAAAGGCTACGACTATGTACGAAGATATTGCACGCCTCAGAGGAGTTCAAGCGGCTGTTCAGTATAAGATTGGTTTGGCGAAGAAAAAATATGATCGGATGAGGGCTACTATTCCTTTTTGATTTCCTCCTGTATTTGCTTTTTTCAACTTTTGTTTACTTATAACTTGGTTAAGACGAAAACCATTTTGGCACATATTTGAAGTTTAAATATCTTCACCATTTTGGCCATGATAGTTCTTTACTTACTATGCTGTTATGATTCTAACTTCGTGCATAAATGGTTTATACTTCTTTAAGTATTTTCCATTTACTTTTAGGATTCTTCGATCCTCTGTTAGTTCTTCTATTTCGTATGTATTGTTTGAAAAGGCTTTTAAAATTCGAAAAGGTCCTTCCCAATGTGGAGACCATTTTCCTAATGCCTTATTCTTTCGATCCATTGGTAATATGACTTTCCAAACTAAATCATTCATAGTGAAGGTTTTACCTTTGACCCTCTTATTGTATGCCCTTGCTACCCTCTCCTTCTGTCTTCTTAATACTTCTAACGCATGTAACCTTTCTTCGTCCAAATCCACCAGCTCATTTATCATCATTTCCCAGTATAAGTCAGATGGAATTTCTCCTTGTCTTTGGATTCTCACTGATTGCAAGTAGACTTCGACAGGCAGTACTGCATCATGTCCAATTGTAAGCTGGAAAGGTGTGGTGTTAGTGGCTTCTTTAGGGGAGGTTCGACAAGCCCAGAGTGCTTGGTCTAAAGTTTTGTGCCAATTTTTTGGCTTTTTCCCTACATGCTTTTTGATTAAACCAATTATTACTTTATTGGCTGCTTCGACTTGCCCATTGGCTTGAGCATAATAGGGTGTGGATGTTAACAGTTTGAAACCCATTTCTTTGCAAACTCTTGCATCTTTCGACCAGTAAAAACTGATCCTTGATCTGTTGTTATACTTTCTGGGATTCCAAATCTGTATAAAATTTGCCTTTGAATGAATTCGATAACAGTTTCTTGATCCACATTTACTAAAGGTACTGCTTCGACCCATTTAGTGAAATAGTCAATTCCTACAAGTATGTATCTTTGACCTTTGGATGAATTGGGTCTAATTTCCCAAATTAGATCTAATGCCCATCCTCTGAAGGGCTAAGGCTTAATAATTGTATGAAGTTCACTTGCAGGAGCATGTTGAATTCCTGCATGTATTTGACATTCTTGGCAGCCCTTAGCAAAATCTATACAATCTTTTAACATGGTGGGCCAATACATTCCATATCTGAAAAGCAACCATTTCATCTTATGGCCTGCCTGGTGTGCTCCACAAGCTCCACTATGTACACTAGATAATGCCAAGTAAGCTTCGCTTTCTCCTAAGCATTTCAACAGGATCCCTTCAGGGGTTTTCTTGAATAATTCATTCCCTATCAACACATAAGATAAAGCCTTGTACTTGGTTTTTCTTTCTGTATTTGTCGAAGGGTCCTTGAGATAATTAATAATTGGATTCCTCCAATCTGTATCTATTAAGGTATCAATGGCCAATACTTCAAACTCCTCTTTGTTAGCATATCCTAACTGGGTGCTTTCCAAATCTGTCGGAGACAATCTGGCAGTCGTTGCCTTTCCTCTTACTTCGACAAGTTCTTCTAGCTTCTCTTTTGAAATTCTATACCCTGAAACTATTTGTGCTAAGTCATTAGCCTCTTGGTTTTTTATTCTAGGGACATGTTTTATGTCGATGTATTCAAATTTTTTGAGTAACCTATTTGCAATGACGAAATACATAATCAAATTTTCTTTTATACATTTGTACTCCTTCGTCAGTTGCTTGATTACTAATTTTGAGTCTCCTTTAATTTCGACCCTAGTTACCCCCAATTCCAACAAAGCCTCAAGTCCTGCAATAAGGGCTTCATATTCTGCTCCGTTGTTAGAACAAAGGGGACCTTCAATTCTATATTTGAGTTTTGTTGGAATTTCGTCAGGAGAAATTAACATTATCCCAACCCCACTTCCATCCTTATGAGTGGAACCGTCGAAGAATAATTTCCAAGGTTTCAACTCAACCTGAAGTTGAGGATTTTCGACCACTGAATGGTCTACAATAAAGTCTGATACTATTTGTCCCTTCATTGCCCTTAAAGGCATAAAGGTTAAAGAGTATTTAGTGAGTGCTAAAGCCCATTTGCCAATTCGACTGTGCATTATTGGCTTAGATAACATATACTTGATGACATCAAAATGCGAAGAGACATATAAATCAATAGGTTTTATATAATACTTGAGTTTAGTACAAGAGAAATGCAAACAAAGACACAACTTTTCTATTGAAGTGTATCTAGTTTCTGCATCATTTAAAACCCTGCTAAGATAATAAATGTCTCTTTCGACGCCATCTTCATTCTCTTGCGCCAACATGGTGTAGGAGAATTGCCATCCAAGGCGCAACGGAATTTAAAATTTTCTCCATTTAGTGATCCTTACGAATGGGCATGATCAGTGATAGAATCGTTACCTCTTGTGGCGATTCAAACTTTTGGTGCAGATCTCTAATAATGATCAAAACCTTTGATACAGATCCACGGGGCGATCACGAACGTTGAACGATGACAACGTCTCTACTCAGTCCACACGAACGGATTCCTTCAATCGCAGTGCTAGCTGTTATGAATGAAGGCTTTGAGTGAGAGAGAGAGAGAGATACGAAATTCCAACTCTTCAGTTGTGTTTTCTGTCTCAGTGAGTTCCATTGCTTCTACCCAAGGGGTTCTATTTATAGAACCACTTGTGTGGGCTTCAAGCCAAAAATCCCACTTAAGTGCATTTTGGCCCATATCTCATAAAATGCCAAAATCACTTAAGTATTTGGTACCTTACCATATTTCGTATTCTACTTAAGTACACCGTACCTTACGATGTTCCTTAATTATTCTATCTCTCATCAATCCGTCCTTTGTGTGTGACCCTATAGGTTTTCGCGGCGTTGGCAATTATATTAAATCACGCATTTAACATAATAAACAGTGAGCGGTATCTAGCAACACATCACTGCTACCCAAGTCACGAAAATGTCATGTGATCTGACAAAACCTCCTGTGATAATAATTATGTGTATAATTACCCCTTTTCCCTTATGTCTATATTGAACACAAGGTATAGACTGTGTCACCCTTGTCCAGTTCAATATTGGGTCCATAGACATTTATCCTGTTACGCATGATGGGCAAATTCCATATAGGACACTTATGTCCCTCAGCATGCTTTGTGGAGTACCCATAAACTGTCTTTATGGTTATCCAGTTACGGACAACGTTGGATCAGCAACAAAGCACTCGACTCTACATCTAGGATCCATAGTGGTTTCAGGTCGAAGAGTGGTATACACTATTATCACCATGAGAATAACTTATGACACTTTGCATAACTTTCTATATAGTATTCTCATAGCGGGTCAATCCGGTATAAATATTACTCCTAATATTCATACCTATGTTTAAGACTTGATAACTCTTTATCCATGATCCATGAGATGTGATCATCAGTCTACAAACATAATAGTCTTAATGCTTTAATGTTATCCCACTTCACACTAAAGCTCGACTACGGATACTTTAAGAATAGTGTCCTTATGTTTAATGTGTTCTCATGATTAAGTCGCACTTAATACATTAAACGGACTATCTATTCCTGGGACTTTATTAATCAACCATAATAAAGAAAATGCCTTTTATTATTAATAAATAATTCGATACAAGTACCAAAAGTATTGGCCTCTAGGGCTTACACCAACAATCTCCCACTAGCACTAGAGCCAATCAGGCATACCCCGTATGCCCATTGATCTAGTATGGCCATCATGCTTCTGTTGCGCAAGAGGCTTTGTCAGTGGGTCAACTATATTGTCAAGTGTAGGTACTTTACATATTTTCGCACAACACCTAAGTATGTGTTTGGATCGTTGGTGAGATCTAGGCTCCTTAGCTTGTGCGATAACACCATTGTTATCATAATAGAGACCAATGGGATCCACAATGCTAGGGACTATGCCAAGTTTATGGATCCAAACAGCTTCCTTTGCTACACTTAAGGCAGCAATATACTCGGCCTCAGTTGTAGAATCAACAACTGCATCTTGCGTTGAACTTTTCAAGCTCACAATGCCACCATTTAAGCAAACACATAACCATATTGGAATCATTCATATTAAAGCGTCTCAGCACTTTGTCTATGTATGTACTCTGACTTAGGGCAAGCAGTTTTGTGATCTATCTCTATAGATTCTGATTCCTAATATATAGGCTGCTTCACCTAGGTCCTTCATAGAAAAGCATTTCCCCAACCAAGACTTTACTTGTTGCAGGGTAGGGATATCGATTCCAATGAGTAATATGTCATCTACATATAATACCAGGAATACGATCATGTTCCCACTAACCTTCTTGTAGACACAAGTCTCATCTTCGTTTTTGATGAATCCATACAGTTTTACTGTTTCATCAAAACGAAGATTCCATGAGTAGGTCACAGGCTCATCTTGATCCATGAGTAATACATCACCTTGATCAGATATCCATATATCTCAGGTAGGTGACGTATCCTGCCTGACCTACGCTGGTCTTGTTCTATTTGAGCAGGTTGCTCTTACACAACTACTTGTGTTTCCTGCTATAATTCCTCCATAGGTGTATCGATAGTTTGTGATTCTTGAATTTCTTCAAGTTCTACTTTCCTCCCACTGATTCCTTTGGAAATAAAATCCCTTTTTAGGAAAACTCAAGTTCGAGCGACAAACACTTTGCCCTCAGAAGGATTGTAGAAATAATATCCTCTTGTTTCTTTAGGATACCCCACAAATAAGCATTTGTCAGATTTGGGCTCAAGCTTAGTTGAAATTTGTCGTTTCACATAAACTTCGCAACCCCAAATCTTCATGTAAGACATATGTGGTCTCTTACCACTCCATATCTCATATGGTATCTTTTCACCCTTTTGGATGGAACACGGTTAAGTGTGTAAGCTGATGTCAATGGTGTATGTCCTCAAAAGGAGTTTGGAAGATTGGTGTGACTCATCATGGATCGGACCATGTCCAACAGGGTTCAATTTCTTCTCTCAGATACACCCTTTCATTGGGATGTGCCAGGAGGAGTAAGTTGGGATAGGATCCCACACTCTTTCAGATGGTCATCAAACTCTAGGATTAAATACTCACCACTTCGATCTGATCGAAGAGTTTTAATATTCTTACCTAGTTGGTTTTAACTCGTTAGGTTTCACTCTTTTGTATTAATGTTATTAATAGGCATTTCAAGATCAAGGACATATAGTCCATTGTTCATTTGTGCAGTAGCATAGAATATATCATTCAAATAAATTGAGCAACAATTGTTCTTTATTATAAATGAAAAACCAAACTTGTCCAAACAAGCAATGGAAATAATATTCCTTCTAATTGCAGGTACATAATAACAGTTATCTAACTGAATTATTAAACCACTAGGTAAAGTCAATACAAAAGTTCCTACGGCTAAAGCAGCAACCTTTGCTCCATAGCCAACTCGTAGGTCGACTTCACCTTTTGCCAAATCTCTACTCCTTTTTAGTTCCTGCACATTTGTACAAATGTGAGAAATGCATCCAGTATCTAATACCCATGATGCAGAAGTAGATAAATTAATAACAAAAATACCTGAAGTTGAAGTCTCTATTCCATTCTTCTTATCTTCCAGGTACTTTGGGCAGTTCCTCTTCCAGTGTCCGGTCTTACCGCAATGGAAGCAGGTGCCTTTTTTTGCTATGCCTCCACTAGGCTTCAAAGCAGCAGTGGGTCTGGGATTGGCAACTTCCTTGCCCTTCCCCTTATCACTCTGCTTAGTGGGCCTTTTGTTCTGTCTCTTTCCATTTCCGACCATCAGAATGGACTTCCCTTTTGACTTCAGATTCTGCTCGACAGTTCTTAGCATGGCGAGCAGTTCAGGAAGAGATTTGTCCATATCAATCATATTGAAATTTAGGACAAATTGACTGAAACTATCCGGCAACGATTGCAAGATCAAATCAGTTGCAAGTTCCTTTTCGAGGGGAAAACCCAATCTCTCAAGGTTTTCCACATACCCAATCATCTTGAGTACATGGGGACCTACAGGGGCTCCCTCAGCTAACTTGCTTTGAAAAAGGGCTTTTGAAACTTCAAACCTCTCATGCCTTGCTTGCTCTTGATAGAGCAACTTTAGGTGTTTGATCGTATCGAACGCTGACATGTTCTCATGTTGCTTTTGCAATTCTGAGTTCATGGTAGCTAGCATGAGACAAGCAGTTTCATTGGCATCATCGACATGCTTCTTATAAGCATCTCTTTCTGCCTTAGGTGCAGAACTAGAAGGTTCCTCTTCAGGAACAGGTGTCTCCAAGACATACAGCTTTTTATCATGTTTGAGGACAATCCTCAGGTTTCGGTGCCAATCCAGGAAATTTGTCCCAGACAATTTTTCCTTATCAAGGATTGATCGCAGGATGTTGTTAGAGGTGTTTGCTGTCATGATAATCTACATAAGGATTAACGAAAATATAAGTATCATTGACATATTCAATTAGGCCTTTAATTAAATATGCTCCCACTATTTTACTCAAAACAAATGACCCTCATCATTTGATTCGGAAAATCCCGTTGGAAGATTTTCTAGTGGGTCAAGATCCATATTTCACTTCGTTCTAAGTCCGCGTAGGCGGATTACACAAAACTAGGTTATTTAGGTAGGAACTCCTTCCAATTGTATCTCATACAACTCTCAAAAATTTCAGTTGGGTGAATAACTCCTTATTCCAATCCATCATATGGATCATTCCCAACTCTTGCTTCTAAACATATATATAATCTTATTATAATTTGTTCAGTTAAGTTTGACCCATTGTTTTAACAGTTGGATATTACAATTATCCCATGGCACCTTACTAATATAGAAAATGCACCTCGCGTAGGCGAAACCTACATTATTCGATACTAGTCTTGATGAGTGTTAAAACTTGGAAAGCTTAAAACTTAATATTTATTTTGAGGGAATTGCAATTTTCTGATCTCACCGGCTTGTTTATCATATAAACGTCTCTCACATGCATCAACATACATTCACATGCATCAACATACATACATACATAATGAAACAGTTATGGCCCCTAGCGCAATTGTTCTCCCAAGCCAATGAGAGAACCTAAGCTAACCTAACAACGATCTAAGCTTCTCCAAGCAAGATCTTCAAGGTTGTCCTCCTTTGGCACTGACTTCTTTGCTTTCTTCATATCATTACATTACAAAAGAAACTCGTTTTACATACGAGGGAGTGAGATGAGAAAAGAAGTTACATTTGAGAGATTAAGAGAGAGGCACGACACGCAGGTCGTATTTTAAAAATCCAAAGCAGAATAAAGGAAAACTAAGGCCATAACCGATCACCACAAGACAATAATAAACACTTTATTATTATTATTATTAATTCCTTTAATTAATTAAAATCAAATTAAATTTCGACGACCGATCACACTACGTAGAGTTAAACCCCAATCGCATAACTCTCTGACAACATAACCCTTGTGCCGTCACTAACCCTGATGCACCAATTTCAGACCGTCAAACACATCTCGATTGTTAATTCAGTATGATTGATCAACACGTCATTGCTTCACCATACTAATGTCGGATCAAGAAGCAAACGACCATTGATCGCTCAAAGGAAAACAATCATTGAGGGTTTGAATGAACGAAACGAGAACACTATATCATATATAATGTATTTTGCATCAGGATTACATATATCACATATATGTAACTTGATCGATCTCAATTTAACATTTGATTCATTCTGTCTTTAATCATATTATTACAGAACAAAAACAGTTATCAGATTCATGGTTTCGTAAGTGGCTCTGATACCACTGTAGGAGAATTGCCATCCAAGGCGCAGCGGAATTTAAAATTTTCTCCATTTAGTGATCCTTACGAATGGGCATGATCAGTGATAGAATCGTTACCTCTTGTGGCGATTCAAACTTTTGGTGTAGATCTCTGATAATGATCAAAACCTTTGATACAAATCCACGGGGCGATCACGAACGTTGAACGATGACAACGTCTCTACTCAGTCCACACGAACGGATTCCTTCAATCGCAGTGCTAGCTGTTATGAATGAAGGCTTTGGGAGAGAGAGAGAGATACGAAATTCCAACTCTTCAATTGTGTTTTCTGTCTCATTGAGTTCCATTGCTTCTACCCAAGGGGTTCTATTTATAGAACCACTTGTGTGGGCTTCAAGCCAAAAAGCCCACTTAAGTGCATTTTGGCCCATATCTCATAAAATGCCAAAATCACTTAAGTATTTGGTACCTTACCATATTTCGTATTCTACTTAAGTACACCGTACCTTACGATGTTCCTTAATTATTCTATCTCTCATCAATCCGTCCTTTGTGTGTGACCCTATAGGTTTTCGCGGCATTGGCAATTATATTAAATCACGCATTTAACATAATAAACAGTGAGCGATATCTAGCAACACATCACTGCTACCCAAGTCACGAAAATGTCATGTGATCTGACAAAACCTCCTGTGATGATAATTATGTGTATAATTACCCCTTTGCCCTTATGTCTATATTGAACACAAGGTATATACTGTGTCACCCTTGTCCAGTTCAATATTGGGCCCATAGACATTTATCCTGTTACGCGGGATGGGCAAATTCCATCTAGGACACTCATGTCCCTCAGCATGCTTTGTGGAGTACCCATCAACTGTCTTTATGGTTATCCAGTTACGGACAATGTTGGATCAGCAATAAAGCACTCGACTCTACTTCTAGGATCCATAGTGGTTTCAGGTCGAAGAGTGGTATACACTATTATCACCATGAGAATAACTTATGACACTTTGCATAACTTTCTATATAGTATTCTCATAGCGGGTCAATCTGGTATAAATATTACTCCTAATATTCATACCTATGTTTAAGACTTGATAACTCTTTATCCATGATCCATGAGATGTGATCATCAGTCTACAAACATAATAGTCTTAATGCTTTAATGTTATCCCACTTCACACTAAAGCTCGACTACGGATACTTTAAGAATAGTGTCCTTATGTTTAATGTGTTCTCATGATTAAGTCACACTTAATACATTAAACGGACTATCTATTCCAGGGACTTTATTAATCAACCATAATAAAGAAAATGCCTTTTATTATTAATAAATAATTCGATACAAGTACCAAAAGTATTGGCCTCTAGGGCTTACACCAACACATGGTACCTATGGTAGTGTCAGAGGCTGATATATACAATCTCATAGGCTTCTTTCCACATGGTGGTGCCAAGATAGGAGGGTTTGTCAGATAATGTTTGATCTTGTCGAATGCCTTTTGATGTTCGTCATTCCATTCGAACTTCCCTTGTTTCAGGCGCAGAAGGGGAGAGAAGGCTTGAGTTTGACCACTTAAATTCGAAATGAATCTTCTTAGGAAGTTTACCTTTCCTAATAATGATTGTAATTCTTTCTTGGTTGACGGTGCTTTGGTCTCCATAATAGCCTTCGTCTTGTTCTGATTGACTTCTATCCCCTTTTTATGGACCACAAAGCTCAGAAAATCTCCAGCCTGCACAAAGAATGCACACTTAAGAGGATTCATTTTTAAGCCATGTTTTCTCATTCTTTCGAATGATTGGCTGAGATGGGTTAGATGATCCTCATCTGACGTAGATTTTATCACAATGTCATCTATGTACACTTGCATAAATGTCTCTATATAATCATGGAATATAGAATTCATTGCTCGCTGGTGTGTTGCCCCAGCACTTTTTAGGCCAAAAGGTATAACTATCCACTCATAAGTGCCTATTGCCCCTGGACATCGAAAAACTGTTTTAGAAACATCTTCTTCTGCAATGAAAATCTGGTTATAGCCAGAATATCCATCAAGCATGCTGAGATATTTATAGCCTGCGGCTGAGTCAACCAGCATCTCTGCCACATGCATTGGATACTCATCTTTAGGAGTTGCTGCATTTAGATCACGAAAATCTATACATACTCGCAAAGAACCATTTTTCTTGATAACATGGACTATATTTGCAATCCAATCGACATACCTTGTGGTCCTGATGAAATTGCAACGGAGAAGTCTTTTGACCTCTTTTTTGATCTTTGAGAGGATTTCTGGGGCGAAACTTCTTGGAGTCTGTTTGATGGGCTTCTTGCCATCCTTGATAGTCAGCTTTAATTCGACCAAGTCCCTCTTCAAACCAGGCATCTCGTCGTAATCCCAAGCGAAGCAATCTTTGTTTTTTCTTAGCAATTCAATAACTCTCACTTTCAACTTGGGGTCCAGTTTAGCGCTGATGTGGGTGATTCTTTTTGCACTTCCATTTCCGAGATCAATCTCTTCGAGGGGATCTTGCGCTAACATCTTTGCACTTGACATTATTGGATCTTTTTCAAATCCCAAAGGCTCTTCGTTGTAGATGGCAGCTAAGCTCTGTTTTGTTGGTTCCACAGGTACTTGTTCATCAGGGGGTTTTGGTTTAGAATACTCCCCAGGTCCTGTATTATAGATTTCACCATATGTGGCTTTGTTAGCCATGTTTGTTATCTCGGCTTCGAGAGCCGCTTGTCTTTTGTTCTCAGCCATGTAGGCCGAAATCTTTTTGAGGAAAGAAGACTCAGTCATAGTACGGGTCTTCATCCCAGCCTGTTGGCCGTATTTCAGATGATTCCCCTTCTTCTGGGTCTCCCATAATCTCCCTATCCCACTGAAAGCCATTTGGGTGGAGAGTCAAGAAGTACAAGGCATTTTTATTTGGGGCGTAGCCTTCTTCCGCTGGGTAACATGGTCCTATGTGCGCCAAGTTCCTGTCGAAGTTTTTCTTGTCCACATGGTTTACTTCTGCCATGAAGTAACTTTGGTCAGCTTCGACATTCTCTACCATGCCATCTTCTCTCCAGATAGATATTCTCTGGTGCGTGGTCGAAGGGACTGCCCCTATTCCATGTATCCATTCTCTCCCTAGTAGTAAATTGTAATTTGCTTTTGCAGGTATTACCATAAACATCGTTGGTCTTGTGATTGACCCAACAGTCAGGTCCACTTGTATGACGCCCAGCGTCTGTCCTATCTTACCTTCATAATTTGACAATACCATGTTGTGAGGTTTGACATCAGTGTCGAACATCCTTATCTTTTTCAACATGAATTGGGGCATCAAATTGACTGCTGCTCCTCCGTCCACCAAGACTTTATTCACTCCCACCTGTCCAACTATGGCCCTAATGTATAGGGGCTTGAGGTGACTCTACATCCCCTGGTGAGGCCTTTCGAAAATAGCGTTCTGCTATTCGACAGCACCACTGTTCAGAATATAGTAACACACTGGTTGATGCTTCGCCATCTCCGCAGCGTCCGCTTCCTCATTATCTTCCACCTCTGTTTCCTGGTTATACTCGTACGACAAGACTGAGACTACGTTGCAATTCATATTCACAGAAGACACTCCGTCGGATTCGAAGTCGTCTGTGAGCATTTCCTCTTCTCTTACTTGTTCCTTCTGAACCTTCTGACTTATGTTTTCATCTGGAAATAACTTTCTTCCTACGGGTGGTTTGGTCGAATCCATGATATTTGGGGGAACCTTGACGCTGCTGGATTCTCCAGACTCTTTTAGATTCATCTATCTTTCTGCTTTCCTCATCCTCTGATGTCTTCTCCACTAGGATCTAGACATAGGATTTTTTCCCTTGTAATTTTCTAGCCTGATAGCCTCTCTCTTGGACGCCTGAAATTGTTTTCTGTACGCCCAAGAGGTTCTTCCTCCATCCTCGAAACTTCTCTACTTTCCTTTCTTTGGTCCCGCCTGAGTCCATTTGTCCTCAGGGACTTCTGCTGGCAGTTTAAATATAACTCTCTTCGCCCCTGGGTGAGGGCTATCTGGCCTCCTAGGCGCTCCCCTCTTGTCGAAGCTATACATGTTTGGGTTACCTCCATGTCTGTCCCAACCTTGGTCATATGGGATTCTTTCGAATGCTTCGGCTAATTCTCTGTTATACACTGCCCCACACCTGGGACACATCAAACATTCCGTTTCATATTTGTAGCAACGCACGATGAAACCCAAAAGGCTTTCTCCTGGTGTGGGATACACCTTATGTAATTGGCTTTCCTTCCTCCAGTTTCTTTCGGTCTTTGTTCGTTGCCATCTCTCGTAATCCTCAACCACCCTTCGAGATATCCTGATGCTGCATCTTGGGCACAGCAACATGTCAGCATTCCTTTTGTGACATCTCCAGAGATATTCACGTAGGATTTCGTTGGCTTTGGGATAGCCAAACTTCACCCCTTCTTGCTCCATCTTCAAACATTCCTCCACTTCCTCCATTTATGGGGGGGGGGGGTTGCTTCAGATCTACCATGTTGACACCTAGACTGGCGCTATCAGTGATTGAAATTGCTTCGAACTTATTTCTTAGGCCCTCAGTAGCCTCGGTTGCTTTCCCCTTGAGACCTTCAATGGCCATTGGTTCGATGTTAGCAACCTGTTTACCTTTGACAGAGATCCCATAGGAAACATCATTACTTAGGCCATCAGTAGCCTACTTTCCATCCAGCGTATAGCCTCCAGTTCCTGTTGCTTTTCCAGCCTCCACTTCCCCTATGTCAACCATGTTGATTTCGACAGGTTCAACATAGTTTGTCTCAGCAATGTTAAGGGGATCAGTATCAACTTTCATCTGGTTTTTCCCTTTGTCAGCGAACTTGAGGCGGCCATCCCTGATTGCATTCTTAATAAGATCCCTGAAAAGAAAGCATTGTGAAGTTTTATGGCCTAAAAAATGTGATATTTACAGAAGCCTTTTTCTTTCGTTGTTCTAACGGAGGAATTTTGGTATTATGAGGCACTATCATTTGGCCATCTTTTACTAATAAATCGAAGATCTCGTCACATTTGGTAACATCAAATGTGTAAGTCTTTTTAGGAAATCTATCATTCTTTTCAGTTTCGACAGGGTTTCTGCCATTCGAAGGTGTAAGTAACTTGCAGGCATAGGGTGGTGCTTCTTTTAATTCTGCCAAATCTACTTCGAATTCCTCAAGACCATAAGGGTCTTCAACGATTTCAGACCCTTCATCTTCGAATTCGACATAAGCAACCCTCTCTTTCTTATAATTCTTATTCGCTCTGGCCTTTTCAGATTTTAAGCGTTCGACCTGTCGAACCCTATATGCTAATTGGGCCATGTCTCTTAGATGTTGGGTATCTAACTTTTTCCTGATGGAATAGTCTAAACCTCCAGCGGCATTTCGACCAACTCGTGTTCAGGCACTATTGTAAAGCATCTAGATTTCAGTAAACGGAACCTGTTCAGATAATCATCTATAGGTTCGGTGAATTTTCTTTTGATGTTGGCCAACTCCTTAAGACTTATCTTAGTTTGGCCCATGTAGAATTGTTCATGAAACAATCTTTCTAACTAGGGCCAAGCATCTATGGAATTTGGTGGCAAAGTTGTAAACCACGTGAAGGCGTTCTTTGTTAAAGAACTAGAGAAATATTTCATCCTTAAGTTCTCACTGTTCACCAAATCCCCTGCCTCAGTCATGTATCTGGCTATGTGCTCTATAATGGATTCACTAGTGTCCCCTGAGAATTTGGTGAACTTAGGGATTTTACAACCCCTTGGTAATTCTGTTTACATGACATATTCTGATAAAGGAGAAGAATAATTTGGCCGTCGAAGTCCTGTATTCAGACCATTATGGGCCATGATTCTCTCTATCATACTGGTTAAGTCATTTTCCATCATGTTTTCCAGCCTGAACCTATGAATTACTTCGTCTGCATCCTGGTCTCTATTAACCATTATCACTCTCCTAGGTTGTTCTTTAGGGACTTCCCGTTGAATTGGCTGTTGTTCCAATCTTGCCCCCATGACGCTTTCGTCAGGGGCTTGCCTTTGTGGTCGAACCTGATCTATCGTTGGTTCTTCTCCCTGGATTATAACTTGGTTTGGCCTGCGTCTCCCTAGGGAGGGAATTGTTCCCCTTGACTGGTTGTATTAACCATCTTTTTTGCATTTTTTCTGTTGGTTATAGGTTGTGAATTGTTGGCTATCCTACCACTTCTAAGGATCAAACAACACTAATTTTTTAAACCAAAAGAATAACAACAATTTTGCGAATTGTAAAAACAAACTATTGTAATCAACAATTCTTTTGACACTGTCCCACTGGGCGTACCAATTTGTTTACCAGTGATTTCTGATAAACAACTGCTAGTCTTCCAAATTTATATATTTTTGGTAACTCACAGGATCGACTAGATTGATCCTAGGACATGTGTCTCAAGAACTGTTATTACGGTAACTTGACTCATGGTTATGTTTGTTTCTAATTTGTGGACAACGAAAAGTGTTTTGACAACAATTCTAGACGAAACGTATGACTTTATGAACAACGTAAATGACGATAACTTTGTAGTAAAAGGTTTCTTAAAGATAATGAAAATACTTGGGAAGGGTAAAGATAAGTGACTCGAAGTAAATGCTTTAAATTTTGAGAAAGTATTGAAAATGAAGACTTGGCGAAATGTAAATGCAGAAGTAAAAGTGATGATAAATTACTGAAAATAAGGGCAATTCGACAGAATAAAAGGCAGTGAATAACTTTATTTTAAATAATTGGTATGAAATAAATAACATGAACGAAACTTATGGTGTTCTTCATACATACATTTTTAGTGTAAAACTCTTTTCTCTCGCTCCGGTACTTCGAGTGTATTTTGTGAATTTCTGTATATCTGTTTGAACACCGTTGAATCTAAAACTAAGACCCCTGTTTATAGCAATTCGACGCTAACGGCCTTTACACATATGACTGCCATATTCGCCATTCTCAAGCGTTGCATATCTCAGATGTTTCCACGTGTTGGCCTGACGAAACGGCTTTGTTTAAATTTCAAATACTTCCTGCTTGAAGCTTCGACTCTGTGAACGCTTATGTCGAAGAGAGCTTTATGGAAACCCAAAAAATCTTCTAAGTCTCAGGCTTCGACAACAAACAATTATTCACCCACGAAAAGATTTAAACAGCTTCGACACATCCATCTTTTACTTATTCTCCAAAACGTAACACTTCCAAAGAACTTCAGCTATCTGTCGAAATCTCCAGCTAACAAATTGCCCCCAAGAATAATCCCACTGTGCATCAACCCTTTTTCGATGCCAATTGTAACACCCCGATGAAATAAGGATAATTAATTAATTTAAATTAATATAATATTTATTAATTTAATTGATTAATTGGATTTTATTATTGGAATTATTATTATTGGGTTATTATTTTATTGGAATAAAAGTTGGAAGTTAGAAAAGGTCCCATTTAGTAAAAAGGTTTATTTTTCACGTGAAAAGGAAAAAAAGAGACAGAAAGTGGAAAAAGGGCAAAAAGAGCAAGAGAACAAGGGTTGAAGGAAGGAAAAGCTTGAAGCTCAGAGATTTGCCGGATTAACTCAGGTAAGGGGGGTTTATCGTCGATTAATGGGTATTATGGGATAATATGTGATGGGTAGTGAGAAACCATTGATTGCCTCTGATTGAATGATGTATGATGAATTTGTGAATTTTTGGGATGGACGAAATTTGGATTATAATTGAAGAAATTCGTAGGAATTAGAGGTAGAAGGGTTAGCAATTTGTGAAATCGAAAGTGTATGATTCGTGTTAGATGATATGAATGAATTGTGTGTAAAATTTGGACTGTGGAAGGTTGAATTGGATAGATCTCGTAGCAGAGAAAGCCATTGCAGATCTGGAAATTCTGGTTTCTGGTCATACGCGTATGGCACTAGGCAATACGCGTATGAGATGGCTGGTACGCGTATGGATGAGGCCTTACGCGTATGGGTGAGGAAAATGATATTTTGAAAGTAGATTTGTCTCTGTTGGTACGCGTATGGGAGAGTGGTACGCGTAGCATACGCGTATGAGGCAGATGATACGCGTATGGGTTGGGTGAGGAAATGCGCCATACGCGTATGGGCATAGGCAATACGCGTATGAGCAGGGTTGTGATTTTCCTGAGCTGTTGTTGTGCAGTTTTTAGCGGTTCAGCTGAGTAACGTAATTCAGCTGATGTATGATATATTAGGGATCATTTCCCGTTGTTTTGAGTAGTATAGGCATTAGTAGAGTGTGCTAATGCTGTGATTGATTATGTGGTATGACATGATATGATTATGTGGCGAATATGTTGATGATGTATGATGATATGCATAATGTTGTGAATGTATTGATCATGTCTGAAATTATGTATGGACTGTTTTATGGCTTAGAGTGTGAGCATAGGTCCATTGTAGATTGTTGTTGATGATGTTGCATTGCTAGGTGAATTAGCATGCATATTGTGGCCTTTATGGTGGTAGCTAATTCCCATGGTGAGGAATTAGTGATGTTAGTCATTTTGGACTGTTGTTGATATTTGCATGCTAGGTGATTAGTGTGCATAGCATGGCCCTTGGGGTGGTAGCTAATTCCCATGGTGAGGAATTAGTGATGTGAGTCACTAGGTCTCAAATGAGTGGGACTAGTGAGCTTGGTAGCCGTACCTGGATTTGGTCGGTGAAGTTGAACTATATGTTCACGAATAGTCGGTACCGCATGCATGGAGTCTCATTGCATAAAATGTGTATGGCGTATAATATGAATGGATGTATTCCAATATTATACGTGTGTTTGTGTTGATATTGAGTATGAGTATGATTTGCATCGGTATTGAATATGATGTTTGAGTTGATGTACCGTTACTGAACGTGTTATGTGATTAGGGTGATTAATGTGTTAAATTACTTAACATGACATGATGTTTTATAATGCTTATTATATTGATTGAGGAACTCACCCTTACAACTATGTTTTCAGGTAACGAGTAGTGATTGAATAGAAGCTAGTCCTTGGAGTCTAGTGTAGTCCTTAGTGGGTCATGCTCTGGTAGATGTAACATCGGGATGAGATGTTTTACTATGTTTTCTTTTAGTTGTTGAACAACTTTACATGTAATGTAGTACATGATTTGAATGTTGTTATTTTGTATCCGCTGCGAATTATGCAAAAATGTCTTATTTTGATTAAATAAATGAGCATGACAGGATATTTTGATGATTGGTGTGAAATGATTGTGTGACACCCTTGAAATACATATTTACTCTGATTTATATTTTGTTATTTTAATTAATTATTGGGGTATTTTAGAAGGGTGTTACATTAGTGGTATCAGAGCATAGTCGGTCGAGTCGAGTCGTAATTATTCTGTTTCCCCTGTACGGGATAGGTGTTGTGTAACCCTATCAGTACTTATTGTTTAGCTTGTTGGGTTTTCAGAATAGAGATGGCTGGAAGAGGTAGAGACGATGCTGCGATTGCTGAGGCTCTGGGTATGCTAGCTGGAGTACTTGGAGGGAATCCGAATGTTGTGGGAATGGGAGCTGCTCGTCAACTGAGTGAGTTCCAGAAGAACAATCCTCCAATGTTCAAGGGAGCATACGATCTAGATGGCGCTCAGAGGTGGTTGAAGGAGATAGAGAGGATCTTCCGAGTGACTGAGTGTGCCGATAACCAGAAGGTCAGGTTCGGTACGCATATGCTGTCAGAGGAAGCAGATGATTGGTGGGTTGCTACCCGCACTGAGTTGGAATCTGCTGGGAATGCTGAGATCACTTGGGCTGTGTTCAGAGAGAGATTCCTGAGGAAGTACTTTCTAGAGGATGTCAGAGGAAAGAAAGAGATAGAGTTCTTGGAATTGAAGCAGGGCAATCGGTCTGTTACTGAGTATGCTGCTAAGTTCACAGAGCTGTCAAAGTATTATACTTCCTATAACGAGGCTACTGGAGAATTTTCAAAGTGTGTGAAGTTTGAGAACGGGTTACGTCCCGAGATCAAGCAGGCTATTGGGTATCAGCGGATCAGAGTATTTTCTGACTTGGTTGACTGTTGCAGGATTTTTGAACAGGATTCCAAAGCCAGAGCAGAGAGCTATCAGCAAAGGGTTGATAGGAAAGGCAAGAATAAGAATGATCGTGGGAAACCGTATGCAGCTGACAAAGGTTTTCAGAAGCAGAGTGGGATGAAGAGGCCTAGTGGGGGAGACTCTAGCGCCCCTGCTAAGTGTTACAGATGTGGTCAGGCTGGACATCGTTTCCATGAGTGTACCAGTAATGAGAAGAAGTGTTTCAAGTGTGGAAAAGGTGGTCACTTGGCTGCAGAGTGCCGGTTGAAGACTATGACTTGTTTCAACTGTGGAGAGGTGGGTCATATCAGCCCATAGTGTCCTAAGCCGAAGAAAGAGAATCAGTCGGGAGGCAAGGTCTTTGCTTTATCGGGTTCTGAGACTGCTGCAGATGATCGTTTGATCCGAGGTACGTGTTATATTAATGGCTTTCCTCTTGTAGCTATTATTGACACATGTGCAACTCACTCCTTTATATCTTTGGATTGTGCTGTGAAACTTAAGTTAGAGATATCTGAGATGCTTGGAAGTATGGTGATTGATACTCCTACGAAGGGTTCAGTGACTACTACTTCAGTTTGTTTAAATTGTCCTTTGAGTATTTTTGGTAGAGACTTTGGGGTGGACCTAGTGTGTCTTCCACTAGTGCAGGTCGATGTTATCTTGGGTATGAACTGGTTGGTGTTTAACCGAGTTTCTATCAACTGTTTTGATAAGACTGTGATCTTTCCTGAGATTGAGGAAGGGAAGAGTTTGTTTCTATCTGCAAGGCAGGTGAATGAAGCAGTAGTAGATGGAGCAGAGTTGTTTATGCTGTTAGCGACTTTGGAGGCTAAAGGTAAACTGGCGATTTGTGATCTAGCTGTGGTGTGTGATTTTCCTGATGTGTTTCCGGAAGAAGTGAATGAATTACCACCAGAGCGTGAAGTTGAGTTCTCGATTGATTTGGTACCTGGTACTAGGCCGATATCGATGGCTCCGTACCGTATGTCTGCTGTTGAGTTAACTGAATTGAAGAGTCAGTTGGAAGATCTGTTGGATAAGAAATTTATTCGTCCGAGTGTGTCACCGTGGGGTGCACCAGTGTTATTGGTTAAGAAGAAAGAAGGTACTATGAGGTTGTGTGTGGACTACAGGCAACTGAATAAAGTGACGATCAAGAATCGGTATCCTTTGCCGAGGATTGATGATTTGATGGATCAGTTGGTTGGTGCGAGTGTGTTCAGCAAGATAGATTTGAGATCGGGGTATCATCAGATACGTGTGAAAACTGAGGATATTCAGAAGACTGCTTTCAGAACAAGGTATGGACATTATGAGTATTCCGTGATGCCTTTTGGTGTGACTAATGCACCTGGAGTATTTATGGAGTATATGAATAGGATTTTCCATCCGTACCTAGACAAGTTTGTTGTGGTGTTTATTGACGATATTTTGGTGTATTCGAAATCTGAAGAAGAGCATGCTGAACATTTGAGAGTGGTTTTAGGAGTTCTAAGAGAAAAGAAGTTATTTGCTAAACTGTCCAAATGTGAATTTTGGTTAGAAGAGGTGAGTTTTCTTGGTCATGTGATTTCAAGAGGTGGTGTTGCTGTTGATCCTTCTAAGATAGAAGCGGTATCTAAGTGGGAAGCTCCGAAGTCAGTTTCTGAGATAAGAAGTTTTCTTGGACTTGCAGGTTATTATAGGAAATTCATTGAAGGATTTTCTAAGTTGGCATTACCGTTGACGCTGTTGACTAGAAAGGGGCAAGCGTTTGTTTGGGACTCAAAATGTGAAGAAGGTTTCCAAGAGTTAAAGAGAAGGTTAACTACTGCTCCTATTCTGATATTACCGAGTTCGTCGGAATCATTTGAAGTTTACTGTGATGCTTCATTGTTGGGTTTGGGTGGTGTGTTGATGCAGAATAAGCAGGTTATAGCTTATGCTTCGAGACAGCTGAGGGTTCATGAGAGGAACTATCCGACGCACGATTTAGAGTTGGCAGCTGTGGTATTTGTTCTGAAGTTATGGAGACATTACTTGTACGGGTCAAGATTTGAGGTTTTCAGTGACCATAAAAGTTTAAAGTATTTGTTTGATCAGAAAGAGCTGAATATGAGGCAGAGAAGATGGTTAGAGTTTCTGAAGGATTATGACTTTGGTTTGAATTACCATCCGGGTAAAGCAAACGTAGTGGCTGATGCATTGAGTCGGAAATCATTGCATATGTCTATGTTAATGGTTAAGGAATTGGATTTAATTGAGCAGTTTAGAGACTTGAGTTTGGTATGTGAGAGTACTCACAATAGTGTTAAATTGGGAATGTTGAAGTTAACAAGTGGTATTCTGGATGAGATCAGAGAGGGTCAGAAATCCGATGTGCTCTTGGTTGACAAGTTGACTCTAGTGAATCAAGGTCAAGGTGGTGAATTCAGAGTTGATGAGAATGGTGTTTTGAAATTTGGTAATCGGGTATGTATTCCGGATGTTACCGAACTTAAGAAGAGTATTCTGGAGGAAGGACATCGTAGTGGCTTGAGTATTCATCCTGGAGCTACGAAGATGTATCATGATTTGAAAAAGTTATTTTGGTGGCCGGGGATGAAAAGAGAAATTGCGAGTTTTGTTTATTCTTGTTTGACTTGTCAGAAGTCGAAGATTGAACATCAGAAGCCGTCTGGGCTAATGCAACCGTTGGCTATTCCAGAGTGGAAGTGGGATAGTATCAGTATGGATTTTGTTTCTGGTTTACCGAGGACAAGTAAGAATTTTGAAGCCATTTGGGTGATTGTTGACAGATTGACAAAATCGGCTCATTTCATTCCGATCAGAATGGATTATCCGTTAGAGAGATTAGCCGAGTTGTATATTGAGAAGATTGTAAGTTTGCATGGTATTCCGTCGAGTATTGTTTCGGACAGAGATCCTAGATTTACATTGAAGTTCTGGGAAGGTTTGCAGAGGGCTTTGGGAACTAAGCTGAGATTGAGTTCTGCATATCATCCGCAGACTGATGGTCAGACTGAGAGGACGATTCAGTCACTAGATGATCTTTTGAGGGCTTGTGTTTTGGAAAAGGGAGGTGCTTGGGATTGTTATTTGCCTTTGATTGAGTTTACCTACAACAATAGTTTTCATTCGAGCATTGGTATGGCACCGTTTGAAGCTTTGTATGGTAGGAGATGTCGGACACCTTTATGTTGGTATGAGTCCGGTGAGAGTGCGGTGGTTGGACCGGAGATTGTTCAACAAACTACGGAAAAGATTAAGATGATTCAGGAGAAGATGAGAATCGCTCAGAGTCATCAGAAGAGTTATCACGACAAGAGGAGGAAATCACTTGAGTTTCAAGAGGGAGATCATGTGTTTCTTCATGTTACTCCGATAACTGGGGTTGGTCGAGCTTTGAAGTCGAAGAAGTTGACACCTCGATTTATTGGTCCTTATCAGATTTTGGAAAGGATAGGGGAAGTAGCCTATCGTATCGCTTTACCGCCGTCACTTGCGAATTTGCATGAGGTTTTTCATGTGTCTCAGTTGAGGAGGTACATTCATGATCCGTCGCATGTAGTCCAAGTAGATGATGTACAGGTGAGAGATAACCTGACTGTTGAAACATCACCTATGAGGATCGAGGATCGAGAGTTGAAGCAGTTGCGGGGTAAAGAGATTGCCTTGGTAAAGGTAGCTTGGGGAGGACCAGCAGGTGGCAATGTGACTTGGGAACTTGAGAGTCAGATGAAGGAGTCTTATCCTGAGTTATTCACTTGAGGTATGTTTTCGAGGACGAAAACTCTTTTAGTGGGGGAGAGTTATAACACCCCGATGAAATAAGGATAATTAATTAATTTAAATTAATATAATATTTATTAATTTAATTGATTAATTGGATTTTATTATTGGAATTATTATTATTGGGTTATTATTTTATTGGAATAAAAGTTGGAAGTTAGAAAAGGTCCCATTTAGTAAAAAGGTTTATTTTTCACGTGAAAAGGAAAAAAAGAGACAGAAAGTGGAAAAAGGGCAAAAAGAGCAAGAGAACAAGGGTTGAAGGAAGGAAAAGCTTGAAGCTCAGAGATTTGCCGGATTAACTCAGGTAAGGGGGGTTTATCGTCGATTAATGGGTATTATGGGATAATATGTGATGGGTAGTGAGAAACCATTGATTGCCTCTGATTGAATGATGTATGATGAATTTGTGAATTTTTGGGATGGACGAAATTTGGATTATAATTGAAGAAATTCGTAGGAATTAGAGGTAGAAGGGTTAGCAATTTGTGAAATCGAAAGTGTATGATTCGTGTTAGATGATATGAATGAATTGTGTGTAAAATTTGGACTGTGGAAGGTTGAATTGGATAGATCTCGTAGCAGAGAAAGCCATTGCAGATCTGGAAATTCTGGTTTCTGGTCATACGCGTATGGCACTAGGCAATACGCGTATGAGATGGTTGGTACGCGTATGGATGAGGCCTTACGCGTATGGGTGAGGAAAATGATATTTTGAAAGTAGATTTGTCTCTGTTGGTACGCGTATGGGAGAGTGGTACGCGTAGCATACGCGTATGAGGCAGATGATACGCGTATGGGTTGGGCGAGGAAATGCGCCATACGCGTATGGGCATAGGCAATACGCGTATGGGCAGGGTTGTGATTTTCCTGAGCTGTTGTTGTGCAGTTTTTAGCGGTTCAGCTGAGTAACGTAATTCAGCTGATGTATGATATATTAGGGATCATTTCCCGTTGTTTTGAGTAGTATAGGCATTAGTAGAGTGTGCTAATGCTGTGATTGATTATGTGGTATGACATGATATGATTATGTGGCGAATATGTTGATGATGTATGATGATATGCATAATGTTGTGAATGTATTGATCATGTCTGAAATTATGTATGGACTGTTTTATGGCTTAGAGTGTGAGCATAGGTCCATTGTAGATTGTTGTTGATGATGTTGCATTGCTAGGTGAATTAGCATGCATATTGTGGCCTTTATGGTGGTAGCTAATTCCCATGGTGAGGAATTAGTGATGTTAGTCATTTTGGACTGTTGTTGATATTTGCATGCTAGGTGATTAGCGTGCATAGCATGGCCCTTGGGGTGGTAGCTAATTCCCATGGTGAGGAATTAGTGATGTGAGTCACTAGGTCTCAAATGAGTGGGACTAGTGAGCTTGGTAGCCGTACCTGGATTTGGTCGGTGAAGTTGAACTATATGTTCACGAATAGTCGGTACCGCATGCATGGAGTCTCATTGCATAAAATGTGTATGGCGTATAATATGAATGGATGTATTCCAATATTATACGTGTGTTTGTGTTGATATTGAGTATGAGTATGATTTGCATCGGTATTGAATATGATGTTTGAGTTGATGTACCGTTACTGAACGTGTTATGTGATTAGGGTGATTAATGTGTTAAATTACTTAACATGACATGATGTTTTATAATGCTTATTATATTGATTGAGGAACTCACCCTTACAACTATGTTTTCAGGTAACGAGCAGTGATTGAATAGAAGCTAGTCCTTGGAGTCTAGTGTAGTCCTTAGTGGGTCATGCTCTGGTAGATGTAACATCGGGATGGGATGTTTTACTATGTTTTCTTTTAGTTGTTGAACAACTTTACATGTAATGTAGTACATGATTTGAATGTTGTTATTTTGTATCCGCTGCGAATTATGCAAAAATGTCTTATTTTGATTAAATAAATGAGCATGACAGGATATTTTGATGATTGGTGTGAAATGATTGTGTGACACCCTTGAACTGCATATTTACTCTGATTTATATTTTGTTATTTTAATTAATTATTGGGGTATTTTAGAAGGGTGTTACACCAATTCCCCAAACACGTGGGAGATTTTGGAATCTGTTGTAGCATTCTGAACTGCAGTTTGACCCGATCACTCTGGTGCATTTCCACCGTAGTGAATCGGATAATCGGTGTCTTCGTTGTCCAAACTGCAGCATCGTCATGGTTCACATCATGATCCAGGCCCATATATGGCCTCAAGACAAACTGTAAAACAATACGAAACGATTAGATGGAAAATAATTTGAGAAGTATTT
This sequence comes from Lathyrus oleraceus, assembly GCF_024323335.1. Lineage (NCBI taxonomy): Eukaryota > Viridiplantae > Streptophyta > Magnoliopsida > Fabales > Fabaceae > Lathyrus > Lathyrus oleraceus. Next base: position 47,836,431 of record NC_066584.1, on the reverse strand, counting down.
TTAAATTAAAATATAGTTGGGTAGGATTATTGTGAAGTCAAGCTTCTCTATGATGAATGTTTTTGATGAAGACAAAACTCCAAGCAACAAGAAGGCAAAGATGTTATTCTATGATAAAGCATCTTGATTCAAGAAGTTAAGCTTTTCACTTCAAGAAGGTATAATGAGAATACTTACCTTCACTAAAGTCTTAGATGGTCAAGTATTCATATGGTTATTGCATAACTTTTCATTGTGCATGGAAAATGACTTAGAATAATTTTTTGCATTTTCAAACTGGGTAAATCGATTTACCTATAAGGGAAATCGATTTACCACTGAAGCTTACATATTTTTTAAAAGCAAAATTTAAATTTTTCACTTAGGTAAATCGATTCACCACTGGAGCATTACATTTCCAGAAGCGAAATTTCAAATTTTTTAACTAGGTAAATCGATTTACCTCTTAGGGAAATCGATTTACCACTGAAAGTTTTTGAAAATTTTTAAACGTTGCAACAGGGTAATCGATTTACCCATTATGTAAATCGATTTACCAATGTGCGTTTCTGAAAAATCAGTGGTTGTTCATACACCTCTTCATGCACCATTTTATGGAATCTTTTCATTTCATCTTTGACAATTGTTCATGATTTTTTCAGAACATTACCATGTTTCATTTGAGGTGTTATGTGCATATAAATACATGATCTTTCAAATTCAAATTTCACCTCTTCCAATCAATCTCTTTAATTTTCATAATTCACACTTATTGTTATAAACCTTTATTCAAGATATTTTCTGCATATTTTCATATCATTTAAAATAGAAAATTCTTGAGCAATCTAATATTTTTGTGTGGTGAATTATTTTCATTGGAAGAGAAGATCAAGCAAATTGATATATCACTTTGTGTGATCATTTTACTACAAACTTTACATTCAATCCATTGTTGTAATCCATATCTTATTTTTTAGAATTGTTGAAAAATAAGATTGTGTGTTTTGTAAACACTTTGCTGTCCAGGATTGTTGGAAGCAAGAGAATTGAGTTTGAGAGGATTCTTCTCATATTAACTTGGTGAACCACAAGAGGTTGTTCTTGGTGATTGTGTCTGTCGTGTACAACTCATAACAGATAGTAAATTCTCTTTCGTGTTGAAAGGAGAGTGGAGTACTCTCGATCTGTGAGGGGAACCACTATACATCACTGTGTCCTTTACCTTCCGCACTTTACCGCTTTTCATCACTTAAGCATTTCAGAAAGTAAAAGTTATAAACCGTCAAAAATATGGAAAATACTCTAAGTGCCTCATTCACCCCCCCCCCCCCTCTAAGGCACTTCTTAAATTTACAATTGGCATCAAAGCAGGTTATAGGTAACCAATTCCTAAAAGATCCGCATGGCTTCCGCAAGCACGAATCCGTTTTTTAAAGACGGTGGAAGTAGTAACAAACCACCACTTTTCTCTGGAGAATATTTTGATTTTTGGAAGATTCGTATGAAGGGACATCTAGAAGCCCAAGGAGAAGGCATATGGGAAGCCGTTGAAAATGGTCCACATAATCCTACGAGTGTGATCAATGGCGTTGGTACTCCAAAGATAAAGAGTTCGTACGATGAAGATGATAAGAAAAAAATATTAAATGAAAAGAAAGCAATAAACATTCTTTAAAGTGCTTTAAGCATGGATGAGTTCTTCCGCATATCTCAATGCAAGTCGGCGAAAGAAATATGGGACACCTTAGTGGAGACACATGAAGGCACCGCCGAAGTAAAGAGATCAAGGTTGAATACATTAAGTCAAGAATATGAGATGTTTAGAATGCTGCCCGGAGAATCCATCGTGGCGCTACAAAAGAGATTTGTTCACTTGACAAACCATTTGATTGCTCTCGGAAAAACATTCATAAATGGAGATCTCAATCTTAAAGTACTAAAATCATTGACTCGAGAATGGAAACCGAAGGTGACGGCTATCTCCGAAAAGAAAAGTCTTTCAACAATGACGTCCGCATCACTCTTTGGCAAACTTTAAGAACATGAGTTAGAACTTGGTAGGCTTGAGAAACATGAATGTCAAGAAAAGAAATGTAAAGGGATTGCCCTGAAGGTAGACTCAAAAGAACATAAAGATGATGACGCATTGGAGGAAGATGAGAATTTCATGCTCCTTGTTAAAAGACTCGATAAGTTCTTTAACAAAAATGATAAATCCTTTAACGCTAAAAAGAATAGACATTTCAGAAAAAAAGGAGGCCACCACATCTATGCAAGATGTAACATGCTATGAATGTGGAAAACAAAGCCACATAAAGCCGGAATGTCCTAAACTTTCAAAGAAAGGAGGATTCAAGAGCAAGAAGGATTTCAAAAATAAAAAGGCTTATCTTGCATGGGAGGACAATGAAATTAGTTCTTCATCTGGATCGGATAGCGAGGAATGTGCAAACTTGGCGCTAATGGCTTCACATCATTCCGATGATGAAGAAGACGTTAGTAATAATTTTTCTATTTTTGATGATGATGCACAAGATGCAATTAATGAATTGTTAAATGAGTGCAAAATTCTTTATAAAACTATATCATCTCAAAAGAAACAAATTTCTTCCTTGGAAGAAAAGATTGAAGCTTTTGAAAATAAGAAACAAGAGATGATTAGTGAAAAGAAAAATTTTGTATGTCTAGAGTGTAAGTCTCTCTCGTTCCAAATTGTCCAACTTAAAAGAGTCCTTGAAAGATATGAAAAAGGACAAATTGGTTTGGAAGGGGTTCTTAGCCAACAAAGGTACTCAAATGACAAAAGTGGACTTGGTTACTCCATATTTTCTAAACCAAGTACAAGTAAAACTATCTTTGTAAGGCCTAAGGATCAACCTCCAAAAGAAAGAGTCAACACACTAAAAGTTGTGCATCAACATCCTAAAAAGAAAAAGTTTATCAAGAAAAAGCCTTTCATTCCTAGATATAAAAACAATTTTGAACCAACCTGTTTTTATTGTGGTATTATTGGCCATACACCTAATGCTTTCTACATTAGAAATTTTAGTGTAGCAAAAGGGCATTATGTTTGGGTTGAGAAAGGTACTAATTATAAAGGACCCAAAGCAATTTGGGTACCTAACAAAACTTAACTTTGTTTTGTAGGTGTGCTTGAAGGCCACAACAAATCTTTGGTATTTGGATAGTGGGTGCTCCAAGCATATGACCGGTGATGTGCACAAATTTCCAGATCTAAAGCTTAAGGCCAAGGGTTATGTTACTTATGGAGATAGCAACAAAGGAAGAATTCTTGGCATAGGCAAAGTAGGTGCACCAAATTTCATATCCATTGAAGATGTACTTTATGTCGAAGGACTAAAGCACAATCTCTTAAGCATAAGCCAACTTTGTGACAAAGGATTCAAAATAAGATTCACAAAAGATGAATGCTTAATTGAAGATGAAATCACACAAGAGGTAATGCTTATAGGTAAGCAAATTAATAATATTTTCATGATTTCCCTTGACGATGTTTCTTTGAAGGTTAAGTGTCTTGTGGCAAATAACAACAACTCATGGTTATGGCATAAGAGATTTGCTCACATTCACATGGAGCACTTGAATAAGTTAGTAAAACATGACCTTGTCATTAGATTGCCAAAGATAAAATTCATCAGAGATAGGCTTTGCGATGCATGTCAAAAGGGGAAGCAAACCAAGTCATCTTTCACATCCAAAAATGTGGTGTCCACTTCTAGGCCACTACAACTATTACACATGGACTTATTTGGTCCATCAAGAACAAGAAGCTTCGGAGGTAACTTATATGCTTTAGTTATTGTTGATGATTATTCTAGATACACTTGGACTTTCTTTTTAGTGCAGAAAAGTGACGCATTCAAAGCATTCAAGAAGCATGCAAAACAGATTCAAAATGAGAAATCATTAACAATTGCCTCCATAAGAAGCGATCATGGTGGAGAATTCCAGAATACCTCCTTTAAAGATTTTTGCGAAGATCAAGGAATATTTCACAACTTCTCGGCTCCAAGGACTCCACAACAAAATGGAGTAGTTGAAAGAAAGAATAGGTCATTGGTGGAACTTGCAAGAATAATGCTTAGCGACTCAAATCTTCCTAAGTATTTTTGGGCAGATGCGGTTAGCACGGCGTGTTTTGTAAGCAATAGAGTTAACATAAGACCTATCCTAAAGAAGACTTCATATGAACTCTTCGAAGGAAGGAAACCCAACATATCTTTCTTTCACATCTTTGGATACAAGTGCTTTGTTCTAAACAATGACAAAGACAACCTTGGTAAGTTCGACGAAAAATCGGATGAAGGTATTTTTCTTGGTTATTCTTTTACAAGTAAGGCATACATAATTTATAATAAAAGAATTTTAAATATAGAAGAATCCATGCATGTTAAGTTTGACGAATCTAACCCCTCGAAAGAGGAAATTATTGTTTGTGATGATGATGATGATTTTGTAGAAATTCCTAAAGAAGATACTTCAAACAAGGATCAAGAAGCACCGATTCAACAAGAGTCAAATGAAAATGATCTACCTAAGGAATGAAGAACTCATAGAGATCATCCCATTGACAAAGTAATTGGTGACATTATTCAAGGTGTTGCTACAAGATTGAATCTCAAGGATGCATGCTTAAACATGGCGTTCGTTTCTCAAATAGAACCTTCCAAAATTGATGAAGCTCTAGAAGATGATCAATGGATTGTTGCTATGCAAGAAGAATTAAACCAATTCGAAAGAAATCAAGTTTGGGAACTTGTTCCTAGACCAAATGGTAAGCACATCATTGGAACAAGATGGGTGTTTAAGAACAAGCTTGATGAGAATGGAATAATTGTTCGAAACAAAGCAAGATTGGTCGCTCAAGGGTACAATCAAGAAGAAGGAATCGATTTTGAAGAAACTTTCGCTCCGGTTGCAAGGTTAGAAGCTATTCATTTATTACTTGCTTACGCATGTTCAATGAATTTTCAGCTTTTTCAAATGGACGTCAAAAGCGCCTTCTTAAACGGCTACATCAACGAAGAAGTCTATGTCAAACAACCCCCAGGCTTTGAAGACTTCAAGAATCCTTCACATGTATACAAATTGAAGAAAGCGCTCTATGGATTAAAACAAGCACCAAGGGCGTGGTATGATCGTCTAAGTAATTTTGTATGTGAAAAAGGTTTTGAAAAAGGCAAAGTAGACAAGACCTTATTTATCAAGAAAATAAAAGGGAATGCCTTACTTGTTCAAGTCTATGTAGACGACATAATCTTCGGTTCATCCAACAAAGAACTATGTGAAGAATTTGCGTTGATAATGCAAGGTGAATTTGAAATGTCCATGATGGGAAAGATGAACTACTTCCTTGGATTGCAAATCAAGCAACTAGAAGACGGAGTCATTATCAACCAATCAAAATACTGCAAAGAGCTTCTAAAGAGATTTGAAATGGATGGTTGTAAAGAAATGTCAACACCAATGGGCTCTGGAACTTATGTTGATCAAGACGAATCGGGTGTGTCAATTGATATCACGAAGTATCGAGCAAATCCAAAGGAGTCACATCTCACGGAGGTCAAAAGAATCATGAAGTATCTCAAAGGAACAACCAACGTTGGCTTATGGTATCCTAAAGGTAGCATTTGTAAGTTAATTGGTTATTCTGACGCGGATTATGCAGGTTGTAAAACAGATAGAAAAAGTACTAGTGGTACATGTCACATCCTTGGAAATGCATTAGTTTCGTGGGTTTGCAAGAAACAAGCATGTGTTTCTCTAAGCACTGCCGAGGCAGAATACATAGCCGCAGGTAGCTGTTGCGCTCAAATACTTTGGCTTAAGCAACAACTTTGTGACTACAGACTCGATCTTGGATGCATTCCTCTTCGTTGTGACAATACAAGTGCAATTAACATTACAAAGAATCCGGTCATGCACTTAAGGACCAAACACATCGACATTCGACACCATTTCCTTCGTGATCATGTGCTTAAAGGCGATGTTGAAGTTAATTTTGTCGATACTCATAATCAACTGGTGGATATCTTCACAAAGCCGCTCGCAAAAGAACCATTCTATAAGATTCGAAGAGAACTTGGGATTCTAGATGAGTGTGACATATAATTCATCAAAGGTGCACATACGCTTCCAACTCATCTATTTACTTGTGAAAAAAATTTCATGGCTTTTCTTTTACATTATTCATTGGGTGTCTCTTGCATGAATCTTTGTGAAAAATATGTGTTTTTTTTTGCTTTTTCACTGAGTAAATCGATTTACTCTTTATACAAATCGATTTACACATAAAACAGTAGCACTGGTTTTTGTATTTGGCATATCTGACACTGAGTAAATCGATTTACCCATGTTGTAAATTGATTTACCCATAAAACAGTAACTTTGTTTTTTCGTGTTTGGCATTTTTTGGACTAGGTAAATCGATTTACCCTTGATGTAAATCGATTTACCCTTGAAACTTCTCACTTTTTGTGCTTTCTGACCTCTTGAAGGTATTTGTTACAAGTTATGTTGTATATTCTATTTTATATTTGTCATGTGATTATCCTTCACCCATCTTTCCCTTCTTTTTGATAATGTCAAAGGGGGAGAAAGGTGTATATGCTTGTATGCTTGTGAATTTCCTAAGGTACAATTGATACAAATCCTCTTCAAGATGATCAAGTCAACATGATCATAAGCTTCTCAAATTTAGGGGGAGTTATACATCTCAGGGGGAGAAAGTTTGGTTTCCGGAAATTGCACGCATCAAAGAGGATTATTTGTCATCATCAAAAAGGGGGAGAATGTGAAGTCAAGCTTCTCTATGATGAATGTTTTTGATGAAGACAAAACTCCAAGCAACAAGAAGGCAAATATGTTATTCTATGATAAAGCATCTTGATTCGAACACCTGTTGTAGTTCATTCCCATTACTGACCACCTAAGATAAAAAAGAAGTGAAAAATATTATTTACTGTTAATTATAATATTAAATATAATTAACTAAATGGTGAATGGTAAAGTGTTAGACTTACTTGGTTGCAAATGAGAACACGAATGGACGCTCATTTATCGGGACGAGCGACGACATTCTTGACCAACCCCAAGCTTGAAGCAAATACGCACATGAAAAAAAGTACATGTATTCTTTTTTGTAGTTCTACAATTGCACTATATAGATGGGCCAACATAGTTGAACCCCAACTATAAGTGTTTACCTTATTAATGTTGCGTAATAAAGGTAAATACATTATATTTATAGAATTACCTGTATTTTCTGGAAACAAAAAATTACCAAATAAAATCATAATATAATACTGAGCTTTTATTATTTTCTCATACTCGGTTGAATCGTCGGACATACTATACTGGCATAATATTGTTTTAGGTATTTTAAATTTATACCTTGCCCCCTTGCTTGACCGGATGTGTCTCCCTCAGTTCCGTCGTCTAACAAAGGGGCACCCAATAATTTATTGCAGATATTGTTGTCTTGGTTAACTCGACCATTCACTGCCTTTCCATCTATACGGAGACCCAACAACATGTACATGTCCTCAAGTGTGATGGTACACTCACCAATCGGAAGGTGAAATGTGTGGGTCTCGGGTCTCCACCTCTCCAACAAAGCCAGAATGAACTTGTAGTTCACCGAGTACGAAACAATGTTGAGTAGATTTCCAAATCCATATCCTTTAATATATGGTTCTATTAAAGGATCGTGGAGTACATATTCATGTACACAGTATCTAAACCGCTTCGGATCCTAATAACAAAAAGGTAAGAAAATACAATTAGAAGAAGAAATACATAATCAACAAACATACATCTATAAGAAGTAAGAAAAACATAGATAACAAAGGTATAAGACTAAAAACATAAAAAATAAAAAGAGAGAGATAACATACAAATGCCGAGATATTCTCGAGTGTGCCTCTGTGTTCATCGCCCATAGTCAACAAATACATGATTTGATTTTGCAAAGCTTGAGTGTAGTAGAGGAAACAAGTGTGGTAGAAGAATATAATTGAGTATTGATGAAGATGATTTGATATTGTTGATATGAGAGGCTATTTATAGATGAATGAGTGAGTAGGTTTACAATCTAAGATAAATGTGATTGGTTCCATGGAATGGCAAGAGAAGACAAGGGAATGACAAACTTCAGAAAGCATGTGAGAGAAAGCATGTGAGGAATCTCTTCTAGGAGCATGTGAAGAAACCACATGCAAGGGAAGAGGTGCCCTTCCTCTTGGCGCCTTAGTGTAGGGCAATGGGAAGGGGCGCCCTTCCTAGTGGCGCCTAAGACCAATTTTTGTGAAGAGGCGCCCATCCTTTTGGCGCCCCAGTTACTCTATGGCACCTAGGAAATGGGCGCCTAGGTGGGAATCTTAGTGTTGTTTCTAAGTGTTGGCAGCAATTTTGGTAAAACCTAGAGTGTTCACAAGTTGTCACATGTGATGTCTTAACATAAGATATCTTGTACCTGCTGGATGTTTAAATTATAATTATGCAGGATTTTTCCAGGATGTCAGACCCGATGTCATGACATCTGTATACAGAACATTCAGTTTGAATGTTATGTATTATGTGATTGCGTTTTTAATGCCAATCTGTGTATGATTGATGAGATGATTGAACAAGCTATCAATCAGTAATTACAACGAGATTAACTTATTTTCCAAAGAGATCTAATCAACTGTCATGAGAAGATATGAATGGAAAATAGTTTTAGGGTTTTATGATGTCCAAGCCCAGCCAAATGCTTCTATAAAAAGGACATGGAAAACCTGATTTGATACACAAGAAATAACGAACGAAATATTGAGAGAGAATAAGGGTTTTAGTCTTGTGTGGTCGTGTGAATTGTAAGCCATTCAATTCATCCATAGATGATTGAATTGGTCTGATTTTTGAGTTGTAATTTGTCACTCAAATCTTTTAAGCATGAGTGTGTGTTTACTTGATTGAAGTTGTTAAGTAAGATCAAGTGTGTGTCTTTGAAGAGTGTCTTCTTTTCATTGTAATTCTTGTTTAAATATCACAGGTGTGATTGAGGGGGAGTGAGTGGGATCTCATATCTAAGAGTTCTTAGGTAGAAGTCACACGGGTAGAGATTAGGTGAAAAAGACTGTAACTTGTGTTGTTTACTGAGAGTCTTTGAACCGATTCTATTTTAGTGGATTTCCTACCTGGCTTGGTAGCCCCCAAACGTAGGTGAGTTTGCACCGAACTGGGTTAACAATTATTTGTGTCTCTTGCATTATTGTTCTTTATCTTTTATCCTGTTTGTATTGCTCAGATATTAGTGTCGTGACATTACCTTCGACATCTCATATCTGATACCAGAATTTCAATTGGTATCAGAGCAGGCATCCTGCTCTGGTTCTAGGTGAGATCTAGGGACGATACTTTCTGGTACTATGGAGAGAGATGGAGGATCTGTTCACAGGCCACCTATTTTGGATGGATCCAACTATGACTACTGGAAACCTTGAATGGTAGCCTTCCTAAAATCTCTAGATAATAAGGCTTGGAAGGTTGTGTTAATAGGCTAGGAACATCCAGTAGTTACTAAGGAAGGAGAAGCTACAACTAATAAGAAGCCTGAAGAATAATGGACCAAGGAGGAGGATGATCTAGCCCTTGGAAATTCTAAAGCATTGAATGCTATATTCAATGGATTTGACATGAATATCTTCAGATTAGTAAACAATTGTGAGGTGGCTAAAGATGCTTGGGACATTCTCAAAACCACTCATGAAGGCACCTCTAGAGTGAAGATGTCTAGACTGCAGCTGCTCACTACCAAGTTTGAAAATTTAAGGATGAAAGAAGATGAAAATATTCATGAATTTCATATGAATATCCTTGAAATTGCTAATGCCTCAGGAGCCCTGGGAGAGAAGATGTCAGATGAAAAATTAGTAAGGAAAATACTCAAGTCACTTCCTAAGAGATTTGCTATGAAGGTGACAGCCATAGAAGAGTCTCAAGACATCTCCAATATGAGAGTTGATGAGCTAATTGGATCCCTCCAAACATTTGAGATGGGAATGTGTGATGGATCTGAAAAGAAAGCCAAAAGCATAGCCTTCATTTCAAACACTGAGGAGGAAGAGGAGGAAGGTGGTCAAGATATTGATGAAGATCTGGCAAATGATGTAGCAATGCTGGGAAGACAGTTCAACAGACTTCTGAAAAAGATGGATGTAAGATCTAAGGCTAATGTCAAGAACATCTCATCTGACATCAGTAAATCCAACAATGCTGGAAGAAGAACAAGGTCAGATGAAAAGCCCAAAGAGGGAAAATGAGTTCAGTGCTATGAATGTGATGGGTATGGACACATTAGAACTGAATATGGAACCTACCTCAAGAAATAGAAGAGGAGTCTTGCTGCCACTTGGTCTGATGAAAGTGAAACAAAAGAGTCTGCAAATCTTGTGACTGCCTTGACTGGAAGATGGGGTTTTGATGAAGACTCAACTGATGATGAAGTAACCTTTGAAGAATTGGCCATTACCTACAGAAAGTTGTGTCACAGAAGTGAAGAAGTGTGTCAACAAGTTGAAAGCCAAAAGAAAGTGATAGCACAACTGGAGAATGAGAAGGCAGAACATGTGGAAACCATCTCCAAATTGAAGACTGAAGCTGTATTCTTGAATTCTAAACTAGAAGAGATGACCAAGTATGTAAGAATGCTAAACAATGGATCTGACACCTTAGACAAAATTCTTCAGACTGGACAAATAACAGGAGACAAGTCTGGCATTGGGCTCAATGAATCTAAACCTGAGTGCATCCACTCTGGTAGCAAACCAAAGTCCAAACCTAAGTGCAGTCACACTGGGAACAAACCAGAGATGTCACATCATATGTCATAACATCATAAAGGAAGACACCAGAAAGGGAAACATCAAAGACGGAGATGCCATTACTGTAGAAAATTTGGCCACATAAAACCATTCTGCTATAAGTTGTATGGCTATCCTAGTCCTGCTCATCATCAACCTAGACCCAAACATCAAAGACCTGTCAACAAAAAGCAATGGGTTCTTAAGACTGATGTTACAAGTCTGATAGCTCACACTTCCTTCAAAGTTTCAGCCATAGAAGATTGGTATTTTGACAGTGGGTGCTCTAGACACATGACTGGAAACAAAAACCTACTAACTGGCCTTCATCCTCATGCCACTAGCTATGTAACCTTTGGTGATGGAGAAAAGGGTGAAATCAAGGGTATTGGTAAGCTTGACTGCCCTGGAGTTCCTGACCTTGACAATGTCCTACTTGTTAAGGGATTGACTGCAAATTTAATAAGCATCAGTCAACTGTGTGACCAAGGTCTAAATGTTAACTTCACTAAAATTGAATGTCTGATTACTAACAAAGAAAGTGAAGTGATCATGAAAGGAGTCAGGTCTAAAGACAACTGTTACATGTGGAGTTCTCAAGAAACTGGTTACTCTTCAATGTGTACTTTAGCCAAAGAAGAAGTGAAGATATGGCATCAAAGATTGGGCCATCTACATCTTAAAGGTATGAAGAGGATTATATCTGTTGAAGCTGTTAGAGGAATTCCCAACTTGAAGATTGATGAATGAAAAGTCTGTGGGGAATGTCAGATTGGAAAACAGACAAGGATGTCACACCAGAAGCTCAGACATGACACCACTTCCAAAGTTCTGGAACTCCTCCATATGGATTTGATGGGACCCATGCAAGTGGAAAGCCTTGGTGGGAAGAAGTATGCATATGTAGTGGTGGATGACTTCTCCAGATACACTTGGATCAATTTTATAAGAGAAAAATCTGATGTGTTTGAAGTCTTCAAATAGCTTTGTTTAAAACTTCAAAGATAAAAGAAAAGTCTAGTTATCAAAATTAGAAGTGATCATGGGAAGGAATTTAAGAACAACAAGTTTGCTGAATTCTGTTCTTCAGAAGGAATTCATCATGAGTTCTCATCTCCCATTACTCCCCAGCAAAATGGTGTGGTGGAAAGGAAAAATAGAACCCTTCAAGAATCATCCAGAGCTACGATTCATGCTAAGAAATTGCCCTACCATTTTCAGGATGAAGCCATGAACACAACCTGCTATGTTCATAACAGAGTGACCTTGAAGAAAGGGACTCCTACAAATTTATATGAAGTCTGGAAAGGGAGAAGACCTACTGTCAAATACTTCCATGTGTTTGGTAGTAAATGATATATCTTGACTGATCATGAACAAAGAAGGAAGATGGATCCCAAAAGTGATGAAGGAATATTTCTGGGCTACTCAACAAACAGCAGAGCATATAGAGTCTTTAATTCCAGAACTAAAGTAACGATGGAATCTATTAATGTTGTGGTTGATGACCAACAGACTGATGTCACAGACGATGTTGAGACATCTCCAAATGATCCCCCAACTGATTTCTCAGACAAAAATAATGAGAGTGAACCTCCTCAAGCTGAACCTGAAGATGACAAAATCAACAAGGGAGGTATTGACAAGACCCTATTTGTGAAAAATGAAGGAGGGAAGCTCATGGTGGCACAAATATATGTAGATGACATTGTGTTTGGTGGGATGTCGGATCAGATGGTTGAACATTTTGTTAGACAAATGCAGTATGAGTTTGAGATTAGCCTTGTTGGAGAGCTGGCCTACTTTCTTGGGCTACAAGTCAAGCATATGGAAGATTCTATATTTATATCTCAAAGCAAATATGCCAAAAACATTGTTAAGAAGTTTGGCATGGAAAATGCAAGTCATAAAAGGACACCTGCTCCTACACATGTGAAAATCTCCAAAGATGAAAATAGTGTCAGTGTAGATCAAAGTCTATACAAAAGCATGATAGGTAGTCTGCTATATCTCACAACAAGCAGACCTGACATTGCATTTGCTGTAGGTGTTTGTGCTAGATATCAAGTTGAACCAAAAGTCAGTCACATAAACCAAGTGAAGAGAATACTGAAATATGTCAATGGCACTAGTGATTATGGGATGTTATATACTCATGGATCTGGATTTATGCTGTTTGGTTACTGTGATGCTGACTGGGCTGGAAGTGCTGATGATAGGAAAAGCACATCAGGGGGATGCTTCTTCTTAAGGAACAACCTGATTTCATGGTTTAGTAAGAAATAAAATTGTGTGTCCTTATCCACTGCTGAAGCTGAATACATAGCAGCTGGGAGTAGTTGTTCTCAATTGGGTTGGATGAAACAAATGTTGACTGAATACAATGTCACATAAGATGTCATGACATTGTACTGTGACAACCTGAGTGCTATAAATATTTCCAAGAATCCTATTCAGCATAGTAGGACAAAGCACATTGATATTCGTCATCACTTCATTAGAGAACTTGTGGAAGAGAAAATCATAGCACTGGAGCATGTTGCTACTGAAATGCAACTAGCTGACATATTTACAAAGGCTTTGGATGCTAATCAGTTTGAATGTTTAAGAGGGAAATTGGGGATTTGTATTCATGAGAACTTATAGCAATTAATTTGGAATGGAAAAGGTAATAAAAATATTGTCTGCCCACTTAAAAGAAAGTGCCCCATTTATGGTAAATCATTACCTAGTATTGGAACTACCATCTATACCACTTTCACACTCAACCTCAGTACAACCACTTCCATCTTCATCAAACTGTGTCGTCCATCTCTGCTAGGGCAACAAAAATATTTTCATAAGTTCAACAAAATGTCACAACATCTGTCATCTTCTGGTTCAAAACCCACTCACAAAGCAAGAACTCCCTCCATGGATTTTTTGGATGAAGACGTTTTGGAAGTTATCCCTCTTTCAGTAATCCCAGGCGACGCCCCTGGTCCTTCTTCCACTGCAGGAAATAATCAAGGTAGCAGTTCTGATAACCCTCCTCCTAAGGAAGACATGCATTATACAGATCGTGTCATTAGGAATCTGGTCACACGGATCCTAAATGAAGGACACTCAGTCAAGGGAGTTTCGACTCCTCTGTCTAGAAGGGACCCCTCACCTGAGGTGGAACCTCAAACTGAGAAAGATGATGATTCATCTATGTCAGAGAAGGATATTGCTGCAGAAGGACTGTGTTCTTTAGGGAAAACCATGCCTAGCAAGAAACCTATAGATGCTTCTCAGTCTAAGAAGCATGACACTACTGAGAAAGTGATTGATTTGGAAGAAGAAAGCTAAGATGAGGAAGATGACACCTTGCTTCAACACTTGGAGCCAAGGGTTGCAAAGAGAATGAAGACCAGGAAAGGGAGGTCTGTGGCTGATATGATGGTAGCCAGAACTAGTAAGAAGGCTGCTGCTGTAGGTCCTTCAAAATCATGGAGTAAAGTGGAAGTCAAGAAGAGAAAGGTCAGAGAAAGTTCTGATTCTGAAGATGATGTCGAAGACGATGTCCCAAAAAATCTCTCCTGCCAAAAAGCAAAATGTTAGAAAATCTCCTGCCAAGGTTGCAGCTGTGCATTTAGATAACATTTCCTTCCATCTGGAAGATGGTGCAACCAAGTGGAAATTTGTGATACAGAGGAGAGTTGCTGTGGAAAGGGAGCTAGGGAAGGAGGTTGTGGAAGTGAAGGAAGTTATAGAGTTGATCAAGTTTGTTGGTTTAATGAAAACAGTAAGTGCATTGCCCCAATGTTTTGAAGGTCTTGTGAGGGAGTTTGTGGTGAACATCCCGGAGGATATTGCTGACAAGAACAACAAAGAATTTTGCATGGTGTTTGTAAGAGGAAGGTGTGTAAGGTTCTCCCAACTGTAATCAATAAGTTCCTAGGGAGTGGAATAGAAGGAGTTGTTGAGTTAGAGGCCATAGACAATGAAGTCTGTAGGACAATCACTACTGGTCAAGTCAAGGAATGGCCAAGCAAAAAGCATCTATCTGCTGGTAAATTAATTGTAAAATATGCTATCTTGCATAAGATAGGTTCAGCCAACTGGGTGCCCACAAACCACATCTCAACAATATCTAATGCTCCTGGAAGGATAATATATGCTATTGGAACCAAGCTCAACTTTGATTATGGAAGGTTCATGTTTGAACAAATTTTTAGACATGCTTCCACTAATGCAGTGAAGGTGCCAATTGCCTTTCCCTCAATCATTTGTGGAATTATTTTAAGCCAACAACCTGGTATTTTAAACATAAGTGATATCCCCAGTAGGAGGAAGCCTCCATTGTCAATTCATTATAAGTTATTTGAAGGCAGTCATGTCAATGACATTGTCTTGACATCTGTAATGAAGAAGCCAACCTCTCAAGGTGGCCTGATTGTTCAATTGAAATAAACCTGTAAGGAGTTGGAAACTGGGATTAGGGTGGCTAAGGCTAGGAAAGAGGCTTTAGAGGTTCTAATTAGTAGCTTGGAGCAAGAAGAGATGGATAAGGTTGGTGAAGCCAAGGAAACAGATGCCCACACCTCAAGTGAGAGGTCTAATTATCAAGATCAATCTAGTGGCAGTTCTGGATCTGAAGGTGAAGAAGATGCTACCTCCTCAGACTAAGTTTTGTGATGATGGTCCCCCTGGTGTAATGTTGTGTGTTCTGGATGCTTGGATGTTCTTGGATGCTTTGATGTTTTCTGATTAATGTTATGTAGTTCTTTTTGGTAGTCTTTTCTGATGCCATGATGTAATTTTTGGGCTCTTTATGAGTTCCCTGGATTTCTGATTATCTCAGCTAATGTAGCTGTGTATAATTATGGTTACGTACCACCTGACATTTATGTTTTAACATTTTATATGTTATAACATCCTTTGTGACATTCTCTGCTGGACTGATTGACATTTATTTTGTCTAATTGGTCACTTTGGTCTATTTTGACTAAAAAGGGGGAGAAGTTAATATGTGGAGAGTTGCAGTTAATGTGTGGAGATGTGGAGAGTTGCAGTTATTATGTGCTGAAGTAGCTAGCTAGGCTAAACAGGTGACAACTGATGTTGAACAGAAGAATGTTCTGTGTTGTACAGGTGGTTGTACAGGTGATGTTAAAGGAGATGTCAGAATGTGATTCTGAATGTTACAGATGTTGAAGGAGATGTCAGTGTGCGATTTTGAATGTTCAGGTGCAGTTGTTGTTAAAGGAGATGTTTGTGTTGAACAAACTTAGGGGGAGAAGAAGCACCCATGTGTTTAATGTGTGTATTACTAGTTGCTATTATAGTTAGTAATTGTGTGTTTATTGCTTCTGCTGCTGCTTAACTGCTGATATGTTTTTACTCTCGTGAACAAATGGACTGATATATTTTTTACCCAAAATTTGCCAAAGGGGGAGTTTGTTGGTTCTATGTGTTGGCAGCAATTTTGGTAAAACCTAGAGTGTTCACAAATTGTCACATGTGATGTCTTAACATAAGATATCTTGTACCTGCTGGATGTTTAAATTGTAATTATGCAGGATTTTTCCAGGATGTCAGACCCGATGTCATGACATTTGTATACAGAACATTCAGTCTGAATGTTGTGTATTATGTGATTGCGTTTTTAATGCCAATCTGTGTATGATTGATGAGATGATTGAACAAGCTATCAATCAGTAATTACAACGAGATTAACTTATTTTCCAAAGAGATCTAATCAACTGTCATGAGAAGATATGAATGGAAAATAGTTTTAGGGTTTTATGATGTCCAAGCCCAGCCAAATGCTTCTATAAAAAGGACATGGAAAACCTGATTTGATACACAAGAAATAACGAACAAAATATTGAGAGAGAATAAGGGTTTTAGTCTTGTGTGGTCGTGTGAATTGTAAGCCATTCAATTCATCCATAAATGATTGAATTGGTCTGATTTTTGAGTTGTAATTTGTCACTCAAAGATTTTAAGAATGAGTGTGTGTCTACTTGATTGAAGCTGTTAAGTAAGATCAAGTGTGTGTCTTTGAAGAGTGTCTTCTTTTCATTGTAATTCTTGTTTAAATATCACAGGTGTGATTGAGGGGGAGTGAGTGGGATCTCATATCTAAGAGTTCTTAGGTAGAAGTCACACGGGTAGAGATTAGGTGAAAAAGACTGTAACTTATGTTGTTTACTGAGAGTCTTTGAACTGACTCTATTTTAGTGGATTTCCTTCCTGGCTTGGTAGCCCCCAGACGTAGGTGAGTTTGCACCGAATTGGGTTAACAATTGCTTGTGTCTCTTGCATTACTGTTCTTTATCTTTTATCATGTTTGTATTGTTCAAATATTAGTGTCGTGACATTACCTTCAACATCTGATATCTGATACCAGAATTTCACTTAGGGCTCAGGGTTCAGAGATTCCTTGATTCCTTGGTGCATGTGTGTTCTTGTCACTCTTTTCTCTGCATGGTTGATTCTTTCTACTGCATGCATGGTCAAGTCTGTACAGACAATGACGAAGTTATCAATGCAATGACCAAGTTAGCAATGACCAAGCAATTTATGTTGTGCAGATGAACAACTTAGCAATGCATTCAATTCAATTAAAGCTATCTACATATTTAATATTTCAACAAAATGTCTTCCACACAACATTACATGATCAGTACCCATGTTTAAGGTGAAATATTTGATCATCGGTTGTTCGGTTTTTATTTTCGAAACATAGAGGTAACTCGGTTTACAATAAATCGACGATCAAATTTTTCATATCTGAAACAAAGAATAGAAAAGAAATTGCAGTGCAGTAATATGGGCCAAATCATCTATAAAAATCCGGTTTGGTTTGTAGAAAACCAGGTAAAATTTTATCAGAAGAAAATTCGAGATGATGATGATGTTCAGCATATGTTTGTCAGTCACGAACAATCAGGTTACAATGATATAGAGTTGTATATATTACCACATCAACAACAAGTGTCTCAGTACATTGATCAGTCACAAGTATTTTGTGAGACTGATGACGAACAAGCTGAGGTGAATGTTCTAGACGACAAAGAAGAAGAAGCTGAGATCATAGTTGATTCGATGGTGAACGCTGAAGAGGAAGAGGAGCCAATACCAGAAAATCATGTATACTGCCCACCCCAACACATGACAAGGTTGAATTTGGGTTCAGATGAACCTTTAGTAGATGTATGGTACAATCCTTACGTGCAAATGCAAGGATCTTTGAAACAAGGGGACACATTTCGCACAAAAGAGGAATGTGTAAAAGCCATTAAGAAATTCCACATACAACTATCAGTTGATTTCAGAGTTGACAGAACTGACGCATCGAGGTATAAAGTTTATTGTCCAATGAGCACTGCCTTTTTAGGTTGTCAGCTTCATACCGGAAGAGGAGCAAGTCTTGGGAGATTGGATCAATGGGTCCAGATCACACATGCATGCTGACAAACCCAATGCAAGATCATCGTAAATTAAGCTCTCAGCTAATATGCGATGAAATATTGTCTGTCATTGGCGACAATCCGTCATTAAAGGTGAGTACAATAATCTCGCATATTAGGGCAGAGTACGAGTACACTCCATCATATAGGAAGGCATGGATAGCTAGGATAAAAGTTGTTGAAAAAGTGTTTGGCAATTGGGAGGAGTCTTACAAACAACTTCCAAAATACCCGTTGGCTCTAAAACAATATGCTCCCGGGACAATTGTCAAGATGGAAACATTGCCCGCCTATACACCAGATGGCACGTGTGCTGTTGGAAATAGAATATTTCACCGTCTATTCTGGGCGTATCAACCATGTATCATAGGTTTTTATTTCTATAAACCAATTATACAAATTGATGGTACATGGTTGTACGAAAAATACAAAGGAACATTACTGATGGCAGTGGCACAAGATGGGAACAACAATATTTTTCGAATCGCATTTGCCCTAGTTGAAGGGGAGACTGCTAAGGGATGGAGTTTTTTCCTAAGAAATCTCTGATTGCACGTTGCACCTCAGCCTAACTTGTGTTTGATCTCCGACAGACACCCTTCAATCATCAGTGCATATAATAACATTGACAACGGCTAGAAAAATCCTCCTTCGACGCGTGTGTTATGTATTAGACATATTGCTCAAAATTTCATGCGGGAAATCAAAGATAAGATGTTGCGGAAGAAGGTTGCCAATGCAGGTTACGCATTATCAGAACCTTCTTTCAAACACTACCGTGAGGAAATAAGATTGTCAAACAAAGATACGGTACGGTGGATCGATAGTATTCCATTGGAGAAGTGGACTAGGGCATACGACAACGGTCAGTGTTGGGGCCACATGACAATAAATCTTGTGGAATCAATGAACTTTGTCTTCAAAGGCATTCGTAACCTACCAATAACCGTTTTGGTGCAGGCTACATATTTCAGGCTAGGGGCGTTGTTTGAAACCAGACGCTCAAAATGGAGTTCAGTGTTGCAATCTGGACAGTTGTTCAGTGATGCTTCAATGAAATTCATCAGATATGAAGCTGCCAAAGCAAACACACACGTGGTTATGGTATTTGACCGAACTAAAGGTTGGTTTAGTGTTGCTGAGTCCATGGATCACAATGAGGGCATGTCGATGGGACAATACAGAGTCGAACTAGATAGAGGTTGGTGCGACTGCAGAAAGTTCCAAGCCTTTCGTACCCCCTGCTCCCATGTCATTGCGGCATGCTCAAAGGTTCGAAGGGATCCATCCTACTTGCTATCTGAAGTTTACAAAGTCGATAGCCTTTCAAATGTTTATAAAATTAGTTTTTCCGTAGTGGCAAAAGAGGATTATTGGCCAGAATATCAAGGGGACATCGTCTGACACAACGAAGTTATGAGAAGGAAGAAAAAGGGTCGCCCTAATAGTATCCAGATTCGAACTGAAATGGATACGGTGAACAAAATGGTTAGACTATGTAGTTCATGTCGTCAACCAGGTCACAATCATAATAATTGTCCTAGTGTTGGAACGAGCACAACCAGATAAATTTACATGTACCTCTATTGCAATATATGAACAACTAATTTATTTCATATTAGACGTTTGTGAGGAAAGTACCATTACATAAACAGTAACACAAATAATTATAACAAATACAATACAAGAACTATGCAATTACAACCATCAAAACAATTTTGAACATGTAATGCATCATCCTATGAGCGTCTTGGTCGGTCTTAATATCCACCAATTCGCACACTTCTCCGTGTTGGTTGAACATGGACACAAGCCATTGTATTCTTCTAATCCGTTCACCCTCTCCAATTTCTCCCTCTAACCAATTGTACAACGTCCGATTAAGACGTTCAAATGTATATGTGTTCCAAAGTCGAACATGTATCGGAGCCGCAACGGTAGAAAATATTACATCAACATTTTGTTTCTGAATGTATACAAACATTGTTGAAACAAAGAGAATTGAAATCGATGGTGGTTGGACTAGACAATTTATGGTATTAAGAGATGAGTTTGAGTGAAAAATATTGCATCCAACGAGTGGTATTTATAGAGACGGAACATCAATTGTACAAAAGATGTGGGCGCCTGAGGGATTGGCGCCCACATGACCATGACATGCAGGCGCCAGATGAATGGGCGTCCACACAACCAAATGCACCTAGGCGCCACTAGCATTGACGCCTCCTCATGAGGCCCAATGTAGGCGCCACTAGCATTGGCGTCTCCTCATGAGGAGCCCAATGCATGCGCCAATGCTATTGGTGCCTCCTCTTAATGCATTGGGGATGCACCAATTCATCTAGCGCATCCTCTACCAAACCTGGTTATTTTGGTAATTTTTTTGAATAATTGGTTATTTTGGAAGTTTTTTTGAAAAAAAAAACAATAAAATCTGCACAAAAGCAAAAGCATTGGATTAGTTATATTCCTATTCCGATAAAACTACAAGCAAGAGAGAGAAGAAGCAATAAATGAAAATAACTCTTAGAATTTTGGATTGGCTCTTAACTCAATAAATATTGTAATAATATTATACTAAAAGAAACTAATTTATATAGAGAACAACGGAAGAAAAATTAAAACATTAGCGTAAGGAGGGGCAGATAAAAAGGCATTGGATTTAAAATATATATCCCAAAACCCAATATCATTACCTAATGGTAGAAAATATTAAGACGTTATTCTTAAACATATTTGATTTATGAATTGTGTTTCTCTTACTTCATTAATTACGGATATGTACACAAGACACACTAAGAATTCTTATATAATAGTTTAGGTATGAAGTAGAAGAAAATAACTCAAAATGGTATTAAGACCATATGAATGGTTCGTTATAGTAAATACATATATTTTACTATATAATAAATTTTTTTAATCATGCTTGACATTGTTCGATCTAAGATATTTTGATTATATTTTTGTGACTCTTTTTATAAATTGTTTCATGTGTAATTATTTCAATCCATAACCAATTTTATTTAAAGTAGTTGTAGAGATACCATATTTAATAGGGAGGTAAGAGTATCTAGTTTGTCTTAATGATAATTTAGATTGAGTAGTCAAACTTGATTCTAGGGTAGACTAGATTTTTCCATGTTTCGGTATTCACAAGTAGTTCTATGATTGTTTCCAAATTCAAGCTATAATGTCTACCTAGTTTGTCTGTACATTTCATTTTACCCATGAATTTAATGTTCAATTTACTTTTCACATTGATGTATCCAAATAAAAAATCAATTAACATTCAACTTATTATTATGTAAACAAAATAATTTTCATCCATCACACTATTAACTTTTAGCCATAATCAACCAATTCACAAAATTAATTTGTGTCAACGCAACACATTATAGTATTGCAAAATCAATTTGAATGGTAAATCTCCATTATATATTACACTAGAAGAAAGTAATTTATATAGAGAACAACAGAAGAAAAATTAAAACATCGGCATAAGAAAGGGGAAATAAAAAGACATTGAATTTAAAATACATATTCCCAAAACCCAATATCATTACCTAATGGTAGAAAATATTAACCAAAAAAGCCCATCAATCAAGCATAAGAAACAAGGAGTAAAAATTAAGGACATATACCTTCTTGAAGTTAGGAATTGAAGTAAATAAAAATCTTGTAGTTCCCTGAAAAACATGATAGAATTTCAAGTTAGATGATAAAATAAAAATAAAAAAACATCATATGAAGTTGTAAAGGTAAGCCCTATAAATACAAGAACTCCAAAGTAAAAGCAATGCATAATCGAGTAAAGGAATCAATACATTTTGATGGAAGTGCATACAGAGGCATTCGAGGGCGTAAAGAGGTGCATCACCAGCCTCAGTAGAAACAACTTCAACCACGAATCCAACTTCCACAATTTGATCTTTGTTGTTCGCTTCCATTTTTATTTGATTTTGAACGAAATTGAAAACTCGATCGATGGGAATACTTTTGTGCATTCTACGAAACTTGGAAACCAAGTGAGTAATTGCTGCGAGTAACGAGTTAAGTAGTGTTTATTAACTCATAAACAAGTAACATGTGATAAAAATGTAGTGAAAAGGGGAGAAGAATAAATACTTAAACTCAAATCGGAGTTATAACACATGTAATAAAGAATAAGACAAACCTAGAAATTGAGATGCTCGAAATGCCTGTGACACAAAGCGGTCGACGACGAGGATTCACGATGGTGGATAGACGACAAGAAGAGTTCGACAATGAGAAGAGAGAAAAGACGACAAGAAGAGTTTGACGGCGAGAAGAGAGAAACAAGATGTTCTGGTTGAAACATGATATAGAATTTATTTCTCCCTATTGCTTTGTTTGGATTAAAACGTAAAGAAACTGAATAGAAAATTAGTTAAAAGGAAAAAAAAAAAAAAAAAAAAGAAAGCTTATTTGATAGAAGTGAATGCAAGAGGAAATAAATGAGTAATTTTTTTGGGTACAAATAGGAAAAGAAAAAGAAAAGAAAATAATAATTTTTTTAGAAAATACAGTTCCACTAGCATCAGTTATCAGAAGAGTCGTGATTTCAATAGAAGATTCCGCAAAGGACAAATACACTACATCATTATCAGTCTCGTGTTGCGCCAGAGAGTCAACACACGCATTCCCTTCCCATAAGAGTATGAAATAGTTGAACTCGTAATTTCATAGAGAAAAACTCATTAATATTGTGAAGAACTGCGACACACTGATGTCAAACATTAATAGACTCTGAGATAAACTTGATAGCATAGTTGGTGTCCGAATAACACATCAGGTCTTTGATACCAAGTTGCCATACCATACACAATCCATGATATAACATCATCAACTCAGGATG
Source organism: Lathyrus oleraceus (assembly GCF_024323335.1). Classification (NCBI taxonomy): domain Eukaryota; kingdom Viridiplantae; phylum Streptophyta; class Magnoliopsida; order Fabales; family Fabaceae; genus Lathyrus; species Lathyrus oleraceus. Next base: position 47,813,272 of record NC_066584.1, on the reverse strand, counting down.
AAGGATGTTGAAATAACCAATATTACCCACAAAATCGTAAACCCAAGCATCATCAGCATTTCGAATCAATCCACCATAACCTGAGACTACAGGATTACCGAAACTACTACCATCAACATTCAAAATCATATTACTACCTTTGGGAGCACTCCACCTAAATGTTCTCATTAATGAGACATATTATGCTTGAGAAAATATTTAGCAAACAGATTAGCATAAATCACTGAGATGAGTTTTAAAGTATATGAAGAGACCACGTCATTTGCAAGACACAATTTATTCTTAGAGTGTCACAACCACCAACAAGAATCTAAAAAGGTAGAGCCATCAGTGATGTCATGTATAATCAAATCACATAAATTATCCCCTTCGAAGAATAAGGGGTCGAATAAGCCAATAGATTTCCAAAAGCGAGTAGCAAATTCATAGTGTCTCAAGCATTGCAAAGTCATATCAACATTCTAATTGCATCTATGGCATATATTCGTCTATAGCATACCATAATGATATAACATTGATCTCGTAGAAAGGGAGTTATGTAAAGTCATCCAAAGGAAGAATTTCACATTCTTAGTAGCAGGAATATGTTGGAGTAAACCTTAGCAGTCCCTGAAAAACATGACAGAATTTCAAGTCAGATGATAAAAAAAACAAAAACAAAAACATCATATGAAGTTATAAAGGTAAGCCATATAAATACAATGACTCGAAAGTAAAAGCAACGCATAATCGAGTAAAGGAATCGATACATTTTAATGAAAGTGCATGCAAAGGCATTAGAGGGGGTAAAGAGGTGCATCAACAGCCTTGGCAGAAACAACTTCAACCACGGATCGAACATCCATAATTTGATTTTTATTGTTCGCTTCCATTTTTCATTTGATTTTGCATAAAATTGAAAACTCTATTAATGGGAATACTTTTATGCACTCTATGAAACTTGGAAACCAATTGAGTAACTGGTGCGAGGAACGAGTTAAGTATTGTTTATCAACTCATAAAGAAGTAACATATGGTTAAATGGAGTGAAGAGGGAAGAAAAATAAATACTTATACTCAAATCGGAATTATAACACGCGCAATTGAGAATAAGACAACCCAAGAAATTGAGATGCTCGAAATGGTTGTGACACAAAGCGGTTGACGATGAGGATTCACGATGATGGATAGGAGGCGAGAAGTGTTCGACAATGAGAAGAGAGAAAAGGCAACAAGAAGAGTTTGACGGCGAGAAGAGAGAAACATGATGCACTGATTGAAACAAGATATAAAATTTATTTCTCCCTGTTGATTTATATGGATTAAAAGGTAAAAAAAAGTGAATAGAAAATTGTTAAAAGGAAAGAAAATGAAACGAAAGAAAGGAGAAAGAAAGTTTATTTGATAGAAGTGAATATGAGAGAAAATAAATGAGTAATCTTTTTGGTACAAATAGGAAAAGGAAAATAAAATAAAATAATAAATTATCTAGAAAATACAATTCTCGTAGCATCAGTTAGCAGAAGAGTCGTGATTATAATAGGAGATTCCGCAAAGGACAAGTGCATTACATTATTATCATTCTCTTATTATGCCAGATAGTCAGCACACACATTCCCTTCCTCTAAGAGTATTAAATAGTTGATCTCGCAATTCCATAGAGAAAAACTCATTAATGTTGTGAAAAATCGCGACACACTGACGCCAAACATTAATATACTCTGAGATAAACTTCATAGCTTAGTTGGTGTCAGAATAACACATCAGGTCTTTGATACCAACTTCTTAGGCCATACAAAATCCACGATATAGCATCATCAACTCAAAATGAAGGATGTTGAAATAACCAATATCACCCGCAAAATCGTAAACCCAAGCATCATCAACATTTCGAATCAATCCACCAAAATCTGAGACTACAGGATTATCGAGGCTACTTCCATCAACATTCAAAATTGTATTACAAATTTTGTGAGCATTCCACCTAAATGTTCTTGTTCGATGATACATATTATGCTTGAGAAACTATTTAGCTAACAGATTAGCATAAATCACTAAGATGAATTTCAAAGTATAGGAAGACACCACTTCATTCGCAAGACACAATTTGTTCTTAGCGCGCCACAACCACCAACAAGCAACCAAAAAGATAGAGCCACCAGTGATGTCATGTATAAACAAATCATATAAATTATCCCCTTCGAAGAATAGGGGGTAAAAGAAGCCAATAGATATCCAAAAGCGAGTAGTAAATTCATAATCTTTCAAGCATTGTAAAGTCATATCAGCATTCTAATTGCATCTATGGCATAGATTCGTCTAGAACATACCATGATGACACAACATCGATCTCGTAGAAAGGGAGTTATGTAAAGTCATCCAAAGGAAGAATTTCACCTTCTCAGGAGCAGGAATATGTTGGAGTAAACCCTAATATTCAATCAATATTTGTTGTACATGTTTTTGTATAATTACCTTGATATATATTATTTGTTAATACATTTACTTATTAGGCATTGTATTTATTGTATTACTCGTATATGACATAATAAATTCCTTAGAATAATTAGATTATTTAATGATACATTAAGTGTGACTTAATCTTAAGAACTCATTAAACATAAAGATATTATTCTTAAACATATTTGTTAAATGAATTGTGTTTCCCTTACTTCATTAATTATGAATTTGTACACGTGATACAAGTTAGAATTCTTATATAAGAGTTCAAGTATGAAGTAGAATAAAACAACTCGAAATGGTATTAAGACCATACAAATGGTTCGTTGTGGTAAATACATATATAAATAATATAATAAATCTTCAAATTTTATCATGTTTGACATTGTTCGATCTAAGATATTTTAATTATATCTTTGTGACTTTTTTTATAAATTGTTTCATGTATAATTATTCTTATCCATAACCAGTTCCATTTAAAGTAATCTTAGAGACGCCATATTTAATATGGAGGTAAGAGCAGCTAGTTTGTCTTAATGATAATTTAGATTGAGGAGTCAAAATTGATTCTATAGGGTATACTAGATTTCATCATGTTTCGGTGTTCATAAGTAGTTCTATAATTGTTTCTAAATTCAAACTATAATTTGTATCTAGTTTGTCTTGTACATTTGATTTACCCCTGAATTTAATGTTCAGTTTATTTTTCACATTAATGTATCAAAATATAAATCAATTAACATTCAACTTATTATTATCAAAATGAAACAATTTGCATCCATATCACTATTAACCTTTAGCCATAATCAACCCATTCACAAAATTAATTTGTGTCAATGCACCACATGGTAGTAGTGGAAAATCAATTTGAATGGTATATTTCCATTATATATTATACTAGAAGAAAGTAATTTATATAGAAAACAACCGGAAAAAATTAAAACATCAGCATAAGGAGGGGGGATAAAAAGGCATTGGATTTAAAATACATATTCCCAAATCACAATATCATTACCTAATGGTAGAAAACATTAACCAAAAAACCCACCAATCAAGCATAAGAAACAAGGAGTAAAAAATAAGGACATGTACCTTCTGAAAGTTAGGAATTGAAGTAAATAAAAATCTTGTAGTTCCCTGAAAAACATGACAGAATTTCAAGTCAGATGATAAAAACAAAATCAAAAAAACATCATATGAAGTTGTAAAGGTAAGCCATATAAATACAATAACTCGAAAGTATAGCAATGCATAATCGAGTAAAGGAATCAATACATTTTGATGAAAGTTCATGCAGAGGCATTCAAGGGCGTAAAGAGGTGCATCACCAGCCTCGACAGAAATAACTTCAACCACGGATCCAACATCCACAATTTGATCTTTGTTGTTTGCTTCCATTTTTTATTTGATTTTGCATGAAATTCAAAAACTCTATTAATGGGAATACTTTTGTGCACTCTGTGAAACTTGGAAACCAAGTGAGAAACTTGTGCGAGTAACGAGTTAAGTATTGTTTATCAACTCATAAAGAAGTAACATATGGTTAAAATGGAATGAAAGGGGGAGAATAATAAATACTTACACTCAAATCGAAGTTATAACACGCGCAATAGAGAATAAGATAACCCTAGATATTGATATGCTCGAAATGGTTGTGACACAAATCGGTCGACGACGAGGATTCATAATGGTGGATAGATGGCAAGAAATGTTCGACAATGAGAAGAAAGAAAAGGCAGCAAGAAGAGTTTGACGGTGAGAAGACAGAAACAAGATGTTCTGATTGAAACACGATATAGAATTTATTTCTCCCTATTGCTTTGTTTGGATTAAAAGGTAAAGAAAGTGAATAGAAAAATTGTTAAAAGGAAAGAAAATGAAAAGAAAGAAAGTTTATTTGATAGAAGTGAATATGAGAGGAAATGAATGAGTAATTTTTTTTGTACAAATAATAAAAGGAAAAGAAAAGAAAATAATAAATTATCTAGAAAATACAGTTCCAGTAGCATCAGTTAGTAGAAGAGTCGTAATTTCAATAGGAGATTCCGCAAAGGACAAGTACACTACATCATTATCATTCTCTTATTGTGCTAGATAACCAGCACACATATTCCATTCCCCTAAGGGTATTAAATAGTTGAACTCACAATTCCATAGAGAGAAACTCATTAATATTGTGAAGAATCGCGGCATACTGACACCAAATATTAATAGACTCTGAGATAAACTTCATAGCTTAGTTGGTGTCAGAATAACACATGAGGTCTTTGATACCAAGTTCTTAGGCCATACAAAATCCATGATATAACATCATCATCTCAAAATAAAGGATGTTGAAATAACTAATATTACCCGCAAAATCGTAAACCCAAGCATCATCAGCATTTCAAATCAACCACCAAACCCGAGACTACAGGATTATCAAGGTTACTACCATCAACATTCAAAACTGTATTACTACCTTTGTGAGCATTCTGTTAGACGATATTACCGATATAGAAGGGGGGTTGAATAGATTAGTTTTAAACTTTAGAGGTTTTTAAAATGTTTTCAACGGTTACGGAAGCATCCTAGATAGTAATCGTCTAAATGATCCATTAATGGAAAGACCGGATATACGTGAAACCGAATGGAATTACATAAGATAGAGAATATCAACCCCTATCTAAATCAATCGATTAACTACTATGATCCTTGATATCGTTACCTCTAATAATACTTAACATAATAAGATATCAAGGAAAATATTACTAAGTTTGTGCCAGATTAATTTTTATCGAACACTTGGTGTGCACTTCATACCAAGTTTCAATTTCACTCAAATTGAATGTGCAGAATTTTATTCAGTTACAATCAAAGTGATTGCAACAATTTATCGAACAATTACTATGCACACCAATCAAGCGATATTGATTTTACTATTAATTTCACACAAAATGTAATTAATGCAGAATTTAAAGAGTTAAGAGATAGAGAGAACAAGAATGGATTTGTTGAGGCAGTTCCCCTATCGTCCTCGCATAGGGTACGTCTGCCCTCAATTTTATATCTAGAATTGATATGTTTTTATTAACACGTTACAAAGTCAATACAAGAGAACAAATAATCACCACCAATCAACCCCTAGAGTTGTTGCAGATCTTATTCTATTCTCTCCCCTTGATTCAAGTTAAACCAAGTCCTTCAAGCACTTCGAACAAACCTTTGGTTACCACTACCTTATTGGAAGAATGCCACATTCTCCAAAACTTCAGCTCGGTTGATTTCGAACGCAAGTTGCTTGAACCTTAAGCTTTCTTCACAATCCTCCGTTTACTGCTACTTGTTTGACCGAACCTTCCATTCTTCAAACTTTTCACTCGGCTGAATCTGCGAAGCAAAAGTTAGTGTAAAACCCCCCAATTCTTGGAGAACAAAACCTCAAGGGTTTTATTCAAGAAAAACCCACACAAAGTCTCAATCCAAACTAAGATAATCCAATCTTATTTGAATGTCATCACAACTGCAATGCACAATGCTTAACAAATATTATTATGTGTGATTATTGAGAAATGAAATGAAGAATGAAGATGATGAGCACTTTGGTGTATATCTTTCACTTTTCTTGTTGAAATGTTGAAGAAGAGACATTAGAATATTTATATGATGCATGGACAAATAAATAACATAACAAAAATATTTTGCAAAGTTACACAACAGAAAATTAAGTAAAACAGATGATGAGTCGACTCAAACAGGGGATGAGTCGACTCAAACAGAGTTTATTTATGGGTTGAGTCGACATATGACTCGACATGTTCAAACCCGTGGCAATATGGTTCAAATGAAAGTGGAAAATGAGTCGACGTAAGTGGAACATCACCATGGAGAAGTAGGGTCTGAGTGGTATCTAGAGCCTGCTAAGAGGCAATTCTTTCTTCGTCATGCTTTACCTTGTTGACCCACTGTCTTCCGGTGACAATTTTTTGTGCAAACTGTGTCGTCACTCCGATTTGCCTCTCACTTTTCAAAATTCTCTGATAACCTACCAACAGAAGCGCCTCTTCTGATCCAGCCGTTCCCCACTTTTCATCGGCAGAAACCTTTGCACGTGATAGCACGACCGATCTCGACAATTTTTCCACCATTCCACTCTCTGTAGGGCAATTATTTCAGATCCGATACTCATGGCTACTCCTCATAACTTTACGCCAAACTACAATGATTTCCTCAAGTGGTATCAAAATTATCAGAACTTAGATTCTAGTGCTTCGATAACACACAATGGTAATTCATCTGCTTGTCTCTCTCAATCATCTTCTCTTGGATCTTGGGTCCTTGGTTCTGGTGCATCTGATCATGTTACCGGTAATAAAAATCTTTTCTCTTCCCTCTCTACATCCGGTTTCTTACCTACTATAACTTCTGCCAATGGTTCTCAAACCCGATCCGAAGGGATTGGTATTGTTCAAATTCTACCTTCTCTCTCGGTTACTTATGTCTTTTATGTACCTAATTATCCATTTAATTTACTTTCAATCAGTCGTTTAACTCGTTCTCTTGATTGTAGTGTCACCTTCACTAACAATAATGTTACCCTGCAGGATCGGAGTTCAGGACGAATGATTGGTGTCGAATGTGATCTCAAGGCCTTTATTACCTCTTAATGTCATCTCAGACATGCTCAGCCAATAATTCTCCCCTCACTATCCTTGCTCAGTTAGGTCATCCCAGTATTTCGAAACTACATAAGTTGGTGCCAAATTTATCGAAGGTATCTAATTTACATTGTGAGTCGTGTCAGCTAGGGAAACACACTCGTGGTCAGTTTCCCAATCGAGTCAATAAACGAGCTTCGCCCCTTTTGCTTTAGTTCACACCGATGTTTGGGGTCCCTCGCGTACTGTCTTTACTCTTGAGTCTAGGTATTTTGTCACCTTTATTGATGATTTTTCACGTTGCACATGGTTATTATTAATGAAGAATAAATCTGGATTATTTTCTATTTTTGAATAATTCTATCAAGAAATAAGAACTTAATTCGGTGTGTCTATCCGTACCTTAAGAAGTGACAATGCCTGTGAATATTTAGCCCAACAATTTCAGAATTTCATGTCACGCAATGGTATTCTCCATCAAACATCTTGTCCTCATACACCTCAACAAAATGGGGTAGCCGAATGCAAAAATCGGCATCTTGTAGAAACCACTCGAACCCTACTTCTCCATGGTAATGTTCCACTTAGGTTTTGGGGCGATGCTGTGCTAATGGCATGTTACCTTATAAATCGCATGCCCTCATCTGTCCTTAACAATAAAATACCTCATTCAATCCTTTTTTCCAATTCCCCACTTCACCTAATTCCTCCCCGAGCCTTCGGGTCCACATGTTTTGTACACAATCTCTCTCCTGGTCTTGATAAACTCTCAGCTCTGATACCATGTTGAATTAGGAGAGACTAAGAGACATTTAGGTTAAACCATGTGTTTTGAAAAGCACTACGGAGACTTTATTATATATAGAGAGATTATAACTAATTACATGATATAGTCGATGTGGGACTATTCGATATACAAATATTCTTAATGTTATATTTACAAATATTAACATATATATATATATATATATATATATATTATATATATATATATATATATATATATATATATATATATATATATATATATATATATATATATATATTATATATATATATATATATATATAAACGCGATCTGAGATATCGAGAACACCAAGTTCCCTACTGATGTGGAAGAAAGGCTCTGTCCCAAGTGGTTTTGTGAAAATATCGGTAAGTTTAATTTTGCTATCAACATGCTCGAAGACAGCATTACCTTTCTCGACATGATCCCTAAGGAAGTGTTGTCGAATTTCAATATGTTTAGTACGCGAATGTAGTATAGGATTTTTGGTTAAATTGATGGCACTTGTATTGTCACAAAAAATGGGAATACATTCAAGTTGAACATCGAAATCGAGTAATTGTTGTTTGAGCCACAAAATTTGAGCGCAACAATTACCCGCAACAATGTATTCCGCCTCGGCGGTTGACAAAGCAACTGAGACTTGCTTTTTGCTGTGCTAACTTACCAAGGAATTTGAATAAAATGACAAGTGCCACTGGTGCTTTTCCTATCCGATTTGCAACCGGCAAAGTCGGAATCAGAGTAACCAACCAAAGAGCAATCAACTCCCTTAGAGAACCAAAACCCATACTTTGAAGTACCACAGAGGTATCTAAGTATGCACTTGACGACTTTTAAATGTGATTCTCTGGGTCATGATTGATACCTAGCACACATACATACACTAAACATAATGTCTGGTCGAGATGCGGTAAGATAGAGGAGAGATCTGATCATACCTCTATACCTTTTGAGATCTACGACCTTACCATTTTCATCCCGATCCATCTTAACAGCGGTAGACATTAGAGTGTCGATCACTTTGGAGTTTGCCATATCGAAGCGTTTAAGTAGCTTATTATAATACTTCATTTGGCTCACGAAAGTTCCTTCTTTAAGTTACTTGATTTGAAGTCCAAGGAAGTAATTTAGCTCCCCCATCATGCTCATTTTGAATTCTCCCTGCATCAACTTAGAGAGCTCCTTGACCAAATTATTGTTAGTAGATCCAAAAATAATGTCATCTACATAGACTTGAACTAAGATGGAGTGTTTTACTTGACGCCTAATAAAAAGGGTAGTATCAATCTTCCCTCTTGAGAATCCTTGCTCTAGTAGGAATTTGCTAAGACGATCATACCATGCCCTAGGGGCTTGTTTGAGGTCGTACAAAGCTCACTTGAGCTTATAAATATAGTTTGGATGCTCATGGTTTTCAAATCCGGGAGGTGAGATACATAGACCTCTTTCGTTAAGGAAAGCACTCTTGACATCCATTTGAAATAATTGGAAATTTTGAGAACAAGCATAGGCAAGCAAAAGGCGTATAGCCTCGAGTCGGGAAACCGGAGCATAAGTTTCCTCATAGTCTATGCCTTCCTCTTGGTTATACCCTTGAGCAACAAGGCAAGCCTTGTTCCGAGTTATGACTTCGTTCTCATCTAACATATTCCTAAACACCCATTTAGTGCCGATTACTCGATGGTCTCACGGAGAGGGAACAAGATACCACACCTCATTTCTTTTAAATTGATTAAGTTCCTCTTGCATAGCTAGAAACCAATTTTCATCGAGTAATGCGTCTTTGGGGTTTTTAGGCTCATTTTGAGAGACAAAAGCGAAGTGATAACAAAAGTTACTTATCTTTGACCATGTTGTAACTCCCTTTGAGATATCTCATATAATATTATCAATGGGATGATCCTTGGAAGATTTCCATTCCAAAGGAAGATCAGTGTTACTGATGAAATGATCCTCCTCTTTCTTTTCGGAATTAAGATCCGGCTCCTCCTCAGCTTTTTTCGGATGGGTGTCAACACGATTTTCTTCTTGATCTTTTATTATGCCTTCTGAGGGAACACCTGCACCATCAACAATACTACCTTCTCTGACAGTTTTCGGATAAGACTCATCGAAGGAAACATGCACAGATTCTTCAACAATAAGTAACCTTTTATTGTATACTCTATATGTTTGACTAGATTGAGAGTATCCGAGAAAGATACCTTCATCAGCTTTTGAGTCAAATTCACCAAGGTTTTCTTTACCATTGTTTAATACAAAACACTTACATCCAAAGATATGAAGATTTGAAACATTTGGATTCCTTCCCTTTAGCAATTCATAAGGGGTTTTGTTTAGAATAGGACGAATGAGTATCCTATTCAGTACATAGCAGGCCGTGTTTATGGCATCGACCCACAAATATTTAGGAAGGTTGTTTTCATTGATCATAGTTCTTCCAAGTTCTTTTAAAATTCGGTTTTTATGCTCAACAACTCCATTTTGTTGTGGAGTTCTTAGAGCAGAAAAATTATGATCAATGCCATTTGTTTCACAAAATTGCTCAAAGAGGTGGTTTTCAAATTCACCTTCATGATCACTTCGAATAAAAATTATGCTAGTGTTCAATTTGTTTTGAGACATCTTGGCAAATTTTTCAAAAGCAGAAAAAGTGTCGCTTTTACTTGCTAAGAAGATAGTCCAACAAAATCTAGAGTAGTCGTCCACTATGACAAAACCATAGTAGTTTCCACCTAGACTTTTAATTCTAGATGGCCTAAAGAGGTCCATATGGAGAAGTTCAAAAGGTCTCGTTGTGGAAACAATTTTTATATTTAAATAAGATCCTTGTTTGCTTTCCCATTTGGCACACATCCCATAAGTGATCTTTTGAAAATTTGATTTTGGGAAGACCAATTACTAGATCTTTTGAGACAACTTTATTAAGCAAGTCAAAGTTGACATGCGCTAATCTTTTATGCCAAAGCCACAAGTCTTTACTCATGTAGACGAGACATTTAGCGCTTGTCGAGGATACTTCATTCAAGTTAAGCATATATACATTATTTTCCCTCCAGCCCTTAAGCACATCATTCTTATTATCATTATGTTTAATCATGCAACCGTCTTTTGAAAATGAGACTTTATACCCTTTGTCACATGATTGGCTAATACTAATGAATTGTGCTTAAGGTCTTTAACTAAAAGGACGTCTGAGATAGTAGTAGAGGAGGGATTATCTACACTACCTTTTCCGAGTATAGCTCCCTCGTTATTGTCACCGTAAGTCACAAACCCTTTCTTCTTAGCCACAAAGTCAAAGAATAAGGAAGAGTCACCTGTCACGTGTCTTGAGCATCCACTATCGAGAACCCTTGTTCTCTCTGTATCCTCAAGACATTCCACCTACAAATTTAAACAAGGGAAGGAGGTACCCAATTTTCATTGGGTCCTAGTGTGTGAGTGAAACTTTGGTTGCATTTGGGCAACCATTGAAAAATGCCTTTAGGAACTAGAAATCTCCTAAATCGAAATTTAGCAATAGTATGTCCCTTTTTGCAACAATATAGACAATTTAAGTTTGGATGAAAGTTGTTTTTTCTAACTTGATCCTTAACCACATAAGTGTATTTTTGATAAGGATTATTCACATTTCTTCTAAAATGTGATTGATCAATAGCAAAGGTTATTTTAGGTTGTGAAGCCTTGTCTAATTTAGCTCGGATAGTTCTAACCTCTCTTTGCCAAATATGACAAGTTTCACATCCAGCCCATCTAAACCAAAATCCCTTATTGTTTTCTATTTTGCCTTTAGTATCCTCTATCATAGATTTCTTAAGAGTTTCTAATTCCTTTTCGGAATCAGAAATCTTCTTTTCTAAATGACTGAAAATTTTCTTATTAGAGGCCAAGTGTTTGAAAGCTTCCTTGGCCTCGTTGTGTAGAGTACTAAAGGCGTTTTGCAAATCAACATAAGACATTTTATCAGTATAATCATATTTGGAATGACTTACATTCTTTTTATTCCTTTGATGAGCTGTAAGACAAAGATTGACAATTTCTTCTTCATCACTTGAGTTATCATCGCTTGAGGATTCGCTATCGCTCTCATATATGATGTATGCTCTTCTAGGTTTGCTAGGTTTGTTATGGCGTTTGTCTTTTCCATTGTATTTCTTCAATAAGGGACACTCCGGCTTATAGTGACCGGCCTTTCCGCAATTGAAGCCTTATCCTTTTGACTTGTTTGTCTTGCCTTCCTCTCGATTTGGAAATTATGATTGTCTTCTATAGTTGACAAGATTTTTGTCCGAATGTTGGACTTCATTTTTTCTAAGGTATCGATTGTACCTCCTAACGAACAACCCCATGTCTTCATTTGACTATTTGTCATCATCACTTGACTCACTTTCACACACATCATTGGTGGATGACTTATATCTTGAAGCCTTTAACGCAATAGACTTCCTTTCGGTGTTCTTGTCTTTCTACTTCTTCTCCTTCTTTTGATTCTTCTGATGTTTCTCAAGATTCATGCTCTTGATCATTCTCTTGAAGCTTGTGGAACAATGACGTCATGTCCAATGTTATTAGATAATTGGCTTCCTTGATCACCTTGACTTTTGGTAGCCAATCCATGTTAAGACATCTTAAGATTTTATTAGTAGCAACATCATTAGGGGTATTTCTACCAAGAGTATTTAACCGATTGATTAGATGAGAAAATATCTTTTGCATACCGGTAATGGTTTCACCCTCTTCCATATGAAAAAGGTCAAATTCTTGAGTTAGGGTGTTGATTCTAGCTAGTTTGACATCATTGGTTCCCTCATGGGTAATTTGCAATGAGTCCCACATAGCTTTAGCACTAGTACAATTGGAAACCCTATAGTACTCATTAACACCTAAAGTGGTAATGAGCATATTTCTAGCTTTCCAATTGTAGCTATACTTTTTCTCATCTTCATTCCATTGTGCTTTAGGTTTAGGTACAACAAAGCCATTCACATTAGTTATGGTTATTTCCATAGGACCATATTGGATGACTTTCCATAATTTCCTATCAATAGAGTTGATATGGATACACATACAATATTTCCAATAATTATAGTTTTCACCGGTAAAAATAGGCGCCCTATTGTACGCCCCTTTAGGATCGTTACTCATTTTCTAAAAAGTTATATATGAAGCACAAGATGAACCAGACTCTGATACCACTTGTTAGACGATAGTACCAATCTATAAGGGGGGTTGAATAGATCATTTTAAACTTTAGCGCTTTTTAAAATGTTTTCAACGGTTGTGGAAACACCCTAGATAGTAATTGTCTAAATGTTCTGTTAATAGAAAGATCGGATATACGTGAAACCGAATGGAATTACTTAAGATACAGAATATCAATCCCTATCTAAATCAAACGATTAACTAATATGATCCTTGATATTGTTACCTCTAATAATGCTTAACACAATAAGAGATCAAGGAAAATATGACTAAGTTTGTGTGAGATCAATTTTTATCAAACACTTGGTGTGCACTTCACACCAAGTTTTAATTTCACTCAAATTGAATGTGCAAAATTTTACTCAGTTGCAATCAAAGTGATTGCAACAATTTATCGAACAGTTGCAATGCACACCAATCAAGCGATATTGATTTTATGATTAATTTCACACAAAACGTAATTAATGAAGAATTTAAAGAGTTAAGAGATAGAGAGAATAAGACCAGATTTGTTGAGGCAGTTCCCCTATCGTCCTTGCTTAGGGTACGTCTGCCCTCAATTCTAAATCTAGAATTGAGATGTTTTTATTAACAAGTTGCAAAGTCAATACAAGAGAACAAATGATCACCACCAATCAACCCCTAGAGTTGTTGCAGATCCTATTTTATTCTCTCCCCTTGATTCAAGTTGAACCAAGTCCTTCAAGCGCTTCGAATAAACCTCCGGTTACCGCTACCTTATTGGAAGAACGCCACGTTCTCCAAAACTTCAGCTCGACTGATTTGGAACACAAGTCGCTTGAACCCTAAGCTTTCTTCACAATCCTCTGTTTACCGCTACTTGTTTGACCGAACCTTCCGTTCTTCAAACGTTTCACTCGGCTGAATCTGCGAAGCAAAGGTTAGTGCAAAAACCCCAAATTCTTAGAGGACAAAACCTCAAGGGTTTTATTCATGAAAAACCCACACAAAGTCTCAACCCAAACTAAGATAATCCAATCTTATTTGAATGTTATCACAGTTGCAATGCATAATGCTCAACAAAGATTATTATGTGTGATTATTGAGAAATGCAATGAAGAATCAAGATGATGAGCACTTTGGTGTATATATTTCACTTTTCTTGTTGAAATGTTGAAGAAGATACATTTGAATATTTATATGATGCATGGACAAATAACTAACATAACAGAAATATTTTGCAAAGTTATACAACAAAAAGTTAAGTAAAACAGGCGATGAGTCGACTCAAACAGGGGATGAGTCGACTCAAACAGAGTTTATTTCAGGGTTGAGTTGACCTATGACTCGACCTGTTCAGACCCGTGGCAATATGGTTCAAATGAAAGTGGGAAATGAGTCGACGTAAGGAGTGGATGAGTCGACTCATTCAGGTTTTCCAAGAATGAGTCGACCTGTGACTCGACCTATTCGGACCCAAAGGTTTTGCTCCGAGTCATGAGTCGACTCACAAAGCTTAAACTTCCAAAAATGAGTTTTGTAACATATTATGACCTATTTAAACCGATCTCCTATGAACCTAGGATATTTACTATGATTAAGTACATGTTTCACATATAAGATATGCTCATATATGCTAGGACACACGAAACTTATATTTTGAACATGTTAAAGGATGAATGCTTTTTATGCTATGATGATATTATCCAAAGACACGTTGTGGGTGACTAGAGAGGTTTGACATCATTAAAATAAAGTCTAGACATATTTTCTCTCACATACTCCCCCTTTTTTGTGATGGCAAACCGTGGCACAAACGTGTACTTTGATGGATATCCTCCCCCTGATTTTATGCATGCCTTTGAACATTCAACTATTATCCATCTTCTAAATCTGTTGTTTTGTTTGTTTACATTGCTTATCCCCCTTTGACAACATCAAAAAGAGACAATGAAACGGTCAACATGAAATAAAAATATTCAGAATCACTTAGACAACGACTTTGCAACATATAATCATCAACAACCATGCACATAACAGGCAGTCAATGGAAGAAGTATAGGCATAATTATCTCACAGAGTGAAACATAATAAGGAACTTATATTACAATAAGTGTTTGCACTTCAACAAGGGCAGCCCCTTTCTCTCTTGTGTATGGCATGAAGGTTGTGTTCTCCGTGGAGGTTGAGATCCCATCAATGAGAGTCTTGATGGAAGCCAAGTTGACTGAGGCTGAATGGGTTCAGAGTCGTTATGACCAACTGAATTTGATTGAAGAGAAGAGACTAACTGCCATGTGCCATGGTCAGTTGTATCAGCAAAGGATGAAGAAAGCCTTTGATAAAAAGGTCAAGCCTCGTGTGTTCCGAGAAGGTGACCTCGTGCTCAAGAAAGTTTTGTCTTTCGCACCCGATCTTAAGGGCAACTGGACTCCAAACTATGAAGGTCCATATGTTGTTAAGAGAGCCTTTTCAGGCGGTGCTTTGATACTTACAACTATGGATGGGGAGGATTTCACTTGTCCTGTGAATTCAGATGCAGTCAAGAAATACTTCGCCTAAAATAAAAACAGAATAGCTCGCTAAGTTGAAAACCCGAAAGGGCGACTTAGGCAAAAATGAGCGTCTCGGTGGATTGAAAACCCGAAAGGGCGATCCAGGCAAAAGTTAGAGACATGAAAAAAATGAATATATATCCCGCTAGATTGAGTACCTCACCCTGGGGCAAACTAGGCAAAAATTAGGGATTTGGCAAGTAACTGCATCCTGACAAGACTTTGTTCTACAAGCTGTCGTTTGTCAAAGATTCTCGCTCAGTCATCGTCAACTGAAGCTTCGAATACATTGGATTCAGAGTTGGTGGAGAAATGGTCATTATGTTCAATGTAGCCCTTTTCCAATATATATCACCAATTTCAAATTTGTAAAGATCCATGGAGTCTCGCTATTTGCGGACTACCATTCTATCAAATAAATTTGAACCTTTATCCAATTCTTTGCACTCTTATTTATTTATGCTTAACAAATGTTTGCATGTTTTAATTGATAAATATCATTGTTTTAAACAAATAAAGTTTTTATAAACTGTTTTTAAACAAAGTGAACATTCACATTGACTGAAAGGATAAATGGAATGTCTTCAGTGCTCTCCCAAGGATAGTATGATCTCCAAAAGGGTAAGACATTTGTTCATACATTCTGGCATGTTTGTATCCTCTTCATCATCTTTCAGGTTTTCTCCTCAGCGAGCGCAGAGAAGAGTGATGCATCCTCAACTCCCTCAGAGAGTTCGATTCTAGCATTTGTGTTTTATCAATTATATGGTTGTCATCCCTTGTGTGGACTGACCTAAAATCCCTTATAAATTGATAAAAGTTGATATGCTATCTATTCATGAGGAAGTTTGTCTTTCCCTAGTGAGCAGAAATGCCCCGCATGAATAGTAATCTCCAGCCGAGTAAGCGGAAGTTCCCAGCATGAGTAGAAGTCCTCGGCAGAATGAGCAATTAACTCCCCGCGGAGCTATCTTTTAGATTTCTCCTCAGCAGTAGTTTCCTAGAGCAGTTGGTGAAGGGTTTGCTCTCCTTTTCATCCCTGGCATGACGCGTGTGGACGTAGGATTCGTTCTCGATCCTCTTAGCCAAAACAGTTCCTCCGGAGATACTTGTAGTTATCCTCAGCAGGTTGGCTTATAACTCATTCCCCAACAGGGTTGCTTACAACAGACTATCCTCAGTATGGATCGCCCACAGTCTATCCTCAATGGAGTTGCCTGATCAGAGCCTAATAATTGTTTTCCCACCTGTATTGGAAAGTTTCCTCCAAGTTGAGCTGGTGGTGAAGATGTTGTTTCCTTCCCTAAAGGAGCATTGGTTCTCTCTCCTCTTAGCCGAGTTGTCTCTCCAGCAGATAAGAGGAAGTGTTTTGATTGTTGAAACTTCTGTTTGGTGGTTGTTCCCCACAGAATTTCATATTATCCCCTGATAAGATCCCCAGTAGATTTTCTTCTATGATGGATCTTATCCGTGTTGACCTCCGCAGTAGAGTTTCCTCTATGATGGATATTTCGTCTGTTCATCAGCTAATCCCTGGCGATGACTCTGTATGGTCCCTAGCTGAGGCTTTGCTTGATCCTGATTTGACGTTGGTATCCCCTCCAAGTGGAAGACATTTTCCAGTGTTGAGGGATTTTGAGGAAGATGTGTTGTTTCCTTCCCCAACGGAGCAATTTGTTCCTTCTCCCAGAAGCAGAGATGTCTCTTCAGCCGTTAGAAGAGAATGCTTAAGTGATGAATCTGTTTGGTGGTTGTTCCCCATAGAATTTCTCATTATCCCCTGATAAGATCCCCAGTGGAATTCTTCTATGTCATATCTTATTGATATCTCTGCCTGTTCCCGAGATGGAAGATCCCCAGCGGTTGATAGCTGTGACCTTTGCTTATCCCCAACGGTGGTCTTTGTCCCCGGCAGTGCGATATTGGAGGAAGAATTTCTGTCAGGCAGAGATGGAAATGAAAATCAAAGAAGTTTTGGGGTCCAAGAAAAGCGAAAAAAAATCAAAATCAAAAAGTTTTGGGGTTCAAGAAAAGCAAAAAAGATAATAATTCCCAGCGGAGTGCAAATTGTTCTTCTGTTCTTGGTATTCAACCACTCTTCACCCTGATCATCTGAAAACCGAGGCTGTCCATATCGACAGGTTCACTGTGGATTGAATAGGGGCAGCTGTAACACCTCAAAATTTGCCCTCCTCTTCTTGGGACTAGTTTGGCATATTGCATTGCATATTTTAGGGCATTAGGCATTGCATTTTTGCATATCATCTAAAAATAAGAAAGTCATCCTCCAGAGTCTTTTCAGAAGACGGGGAAGTTACATGATTCAAGCCTGAGGGTTTCTATGAATTGATGATCAACCATCTGAGGGTTTGCAATCAATTAGGGTTTCTTGATTCTTCAAGGTTGAGCATTATCTTGTTTGCAAGGATGTATTACCATCATCATGGTTTTATCATCATCAAGGGTTTCAAGATGCATCCTTAAGTCCCTTTGGATTAGGGTTTTGACCTCTGGTCAACCCTAATCAATGCCATTCTTCCAGCTAGGGTTTCTCCAGGAGATGAGGCATTTTATTGGGATGAGGATCACATGAGTGTCATATTGAGCTTACATGAGCTAGGTTTCATTTTTGAGCATTTTTCTCAAGTGGTAGAGGCTCAAGCTGATCAGAGCATTTCAAGGTCATCTGTGGACCAAAAGGTCAACTGTGCAGTCAACTGAGGGCTATGAGGTGGGGAAATGAGTTTCAACACCTCAATCATGTTCAAAAGAGGTTAATTTGTCATTCTAAACATCTAACTTGAAGATTTTGAAGTCATGGCAAAAGTTTCCAAAAATGGAAAGTGACCTGTAATTGAAAGTTTCCAAAAATGGCAAGTTTTTGGTCCACATTCAACTTGACTTATCAACATCAAATAAGCTTCAAATGGATTTTTGCTGAACATGAAAGTTAAAGATCTTTCTTTCCCCTTTTCAAAAAGTCCTATTTCATGATCATCTGATGGTTGGTTGAGAAGTTATGGCCAAATGATCACACAGTGTACATGGAAGTTCAAAGTGGCATAACTTTTGATTCAAAACTCCAAATTGGTCCACTCTTTTTGCAAAATGCTCCTTGTGACCAAGACTTTTCAAATGAATCCTTGCCTTGCATGGAAGAAGTTCATAGGCTCATCTATTCACACATGTGAATTTTGGAGGGAAAATTGATATTTCAAATTTGGTTGATGATACAAGCAAGCTACCAATTCCATGATGATTATTGAATGGTTTTAAGTGAAATCCAAGCATTGCATGAGATTTGGCACGTGCTACATGGCCATGCAAGCTCACTTTGGCATTTTCGCAAAACATTTCATATTTCCCTAATCATGTATTAACCAATGCTTAATTATAATTTGAGTGTGATTAAGGGATCATATATAAGCCAAACCCTAACAAAATTTGCTCATAAATAACTTTGAGATCTCAAATTTCCATTTTCCCTCCAAATTCTCTCTCTTCAATTTTCATTTTTCTTCACACAACTCTTCAAGATTTTTGTAGATTCTTCATCCTCATGGAATTCTGAGCAGGGATCAACCATTATTCGTGGCAATTGAGCAAGATCTTGAGCAGAACAAGTGCATGAACATGAAGATGGAACTTGAAATTTGAGCTGGATCTAGGTTGTTTCCATTGCCAATTCTTGCACAAAGCTTATTTAGAGGATAAAGGAAGTAGATCTGGAAGTTCTGGAAGCTTGAATACACGAATCCATCAACTGCCATCTCAATTAAGGTGAAATTCGACACTCTCTTTTTGCCAATTTATTGCCATAAATGTATAGATCTTGCATCCCTGAGCATGCTGATGTGTTTGGATTTGAAAATGGATGAAAATTGAGATAAATATGTTGATTTAAAGTTTGGTTGACGAAAACGTTTTGGCTCGATCTGTAAAATACATGATGTTTTAGATTAAATGAGCATGATATTCATGATCCTGGTGAGAAGAGCTTTCCAACGGTGTATAGTTTGCAAAAATCTGGAAAAAAAATTCTTGATCTCCGCCTGGATGGCCGGAGAAGACGGTTGAAACCGCCGTCCGCTACCGTCTGGTTATTGCGCTAGGGTTTGCATGTGTGGCGCTGACTGTGTCGCCTACGTACGTGAATCATTGGCCAGGAAGCGCTTGACCGAGCCTGCGTGTCCTTTGACCGCTTGCGTGGATGCCACCTATTAAATGAAACTCTGCGTTTCATTAAGCCTTGGACTTGGTGTGGGCGTGTTCGATCCTTCGCCATGCATTTCTTTGGATTTTATTTGAATATTCTCTTGATCCCTGGCGCACATAGGTTCGATTCCAGGCGTATGCGCTTTGCTGATTTATTTTTGAATATTCGCTTGGTCCATGCGTGCGTGTGTTCGAGTCTGCTTGGTGTATGTTGCTGATTTTCATTCAAATGTCATTTTCCATATTATTTCATTTCATTTCATATTATTTTCCTCATTTTCCAAAAATCATAAAAAAATAGTAGGTTAATCCAAATTGATCCTAATTTTTTTCCACATTCTTGTTTTGATCTCTAGTTTTTTATAGCATTTATTTCATGATTTGTGGATTTATGGATTTTTAATTGTGATTTTGTGATTGAACATGATGCCAAATTGACATGCTACATTCATTGCTTTGTGAAATGCTCATGGTTAATCCAATTGACTTGAAATTTTGCATGCTTGATCTTAACATGTGATATGATTTTTTGGATTTGCTTTGGAATTTTTATCATATTCCATCACTGTTTTAGACACATGAACATGTAGTGTGACAATTTGTGTCACATTCTTGACCTTGCATTTGTGCATTTTCATTCACCTATCATTTGAGCTCTTCTGGATTTAATTTTTTGCATGATGTTTGTTCATAACATGATAAGCTTGTATAAAAAATTTCATAGCCATTGGATGCTTTTCTGTTTTGATTTGGATTTTCTAATTTGATTGTCCATTTTGTGCTCATTTATTGGTCTTTGTTTTATGTTGATCATTTGATGCCTTTGCCTTATGAATTGGTATTGATCCTTTTGAGGACACCTTCTTGTTTGTTTGAATGTGCTTCATGTGAAATATTGACTTCTGTTTTGGTCATTTGACTTACTGTTGAACCTAGTCTTTGAACTAGTGGTTTGTACACATACTAATTGAGCTTTGTGTTTCAGGTTTGAGCATTTGGCACTAATGGTTGGTTTGGTCTCATTATTTGAGAAGCAAGTTGCTTTGATTACTAACTCTGGTTGTGTTGTAGGTCCATTGATGTGATGAACTCACTTGAGTGCTTGCACTAATGACTTGCATTGTGTAGATATTGTAAAGTTCCACTGTTGTTGTCTGTTGGTTTTTTGAATACAATATTAACTGTTTGGCTTTTGTACAGGTATATTAGTTGCTAGCTCTTGCTTGAGCTTTGCTTTGGAGTGTGGTTGATACACCACTTAGGTAGCCACTCCCTTACTCCATGTAGTCTGGAAGTCCTGCCACCTTTTTGGCAGGCATTTGGCTGAAGTCCTCCTTATGAGGCTCTGATTGTGATTGTTTACATTTGTGCCAAAGACCTCCAAGTGAGGCATGTTACTTGATAAGACCTCAAGATGAGGCAATTGACAGATAGAAGGGATTAACAATCAATCCTCTGTTATTCAGTGAGTCGTTCATTATACTCGCACTACGTGCTGATGCTCTTGAACAAATACCCAAGATCTTTGTATAGAGTCAGTCAAGTGGAATAGGGTCCCTCTTTCTGGATCCCCACACTTTCTTTGATTTGAGCTCACCCAGGCCAGGGTTAAGAGCATGAGGTCTCATCCTCATTACCATATTTGATCAGCTTCACCCTAACTCTCAATGTTAGTGGTTAAGAGCTTCAGCATACCCCTACAGTTTTGGCTTGTTTGTCGAGGTTGATATGACCCCTCTTGACTAAAGCCCAACCGTTTGTCTGAGCCTCTTGTATGTATATAGTGAGTGATGCTTGTTCACTTGTGTTGATGTTTACTTGCTGTTTGAGCTGCCTTGCTTACTATGTGAGATAGATGCATGATTAGAGACCTCAACTTAGGGATTGTGGATTGCATGACAACTATTAGGCTCAAGTCAGTCTCCCTATTAGTTTGTTGTTTCCCTGGTCTCTAGTTAGGAGAGAGTTGTACCCCTGTTAAGGGGAACTACGTCGCCCTGATTCTCATACCAGATGAGATACGTAGGCAGGAGATCGAGCGAGATCTCTCCGGGCAACCTTTTCTTTTTTTTGTGACAACTATTAGGCTCGAGTTCCAGACTCCCTATTAGCTTGTTAATCGGATAACCTTTTGCTTTGGTGTTCACTGGTTAGCGTGTGCTATTGTTTGGAGTCGGATGTAAGTCCATGTATTGGCATTTTGTTTCCTTGTTTGTGTTGTTTGTTTGGAGTCGGATGTAAGTCCATGTATTGGCATTCTGTTTCCTTTTTGTTGTCAGGAGTCGGGTGTAAGTCCATGGATTGGCATTCCGTTTCCTGTTGAGTGTTTCTTTTGACGTCTCAGCATTTCTTTTCGTTGTTTCGGCGTGCGTTAGCCGAGCTACGAGTGCTCTGATTCTTACTCTGGATAGAGAAGATACGTAGGCATAGGATGCGATATCCTAGCGAGCATGTTTCCCATTTCCCCGAACTACGTTGACTCTGATGTTTGTTTCTGACAAACTACGTAGGCCCAGGATGCGACATCCTGCCGAGCCCCCTTCCTCCATCTTCTTTCACCTGTTTCATTATTCAAGTGTGTGTGCATTTTATTTGAGCAGTTTATTAGCAACCTTTTCCTATTCTTTTGAGCGTGGATCCCGTCGAGTACGACGGACGTGAGGGGTGCTAATACCTTCCCCTTGCGTAACCGACTCCTGTAACTTGTAATCTCTGGTCGTAAGACTGTTCCTTTTCCCTTTCTTAGGTTAGTCCTGCGCTCCCTTTCCGTCATAGGATGAATAGTGCCGATGGCGGCTCTATAAACTGTTTTTTTTTTCGCCGGTTGTTTTTCGCGTTGCGACAGCTGGCGACTCTGTTGGGGACTTAGTTGACCTCTTGCTGGTCCATCTTCCCTAAGCGAGTCAGTCCTAGCGCTCTCTAGGGTAGTTTGGGTTGCTTTTACTGCTTTATTTATTGCATTTGTGATTATTATACTGTGATTAATTATATTTGCATATATGTTTGCATGCATCATATTATTGTGCTGGATTCTGGACAGGTTTGGTTCCTATGATTTGGGGTGGGTGTTCTGAGTGGGGCTAAAACCCAGGATTAGCGTGGTCTCACGTCTCCTCACATGTTAGGTCAGCATGTTATTGCGACGTGACATACTACAGCCGGACGAGGTTCTTCTAAGAGAGCGCTTCCTCGTGGAGTATCCACTATGGTTGGGTTACCTCTTTTGAGCTGTTGACTTCGGTGACCGTTCTTTCCCGGATCTTTGGTTTAGATGATCTTATGAGAGCTGCAACGGCACACCCGAAAGGGCAAACCCGTTGAGTATCTTATCCGATTGTCGAGACCATTATCCGCCTTAGGATGACCTTATTAGAATTCACCTGTGAGGGGAGGGTTTGATTCCTACAGATGCAGATTCTGTTGGTGACTATTTGTTGGTGACTTTGGTTCAGTTGGATTTATGGATTTATTTCTGAGACGCCGGAGTTCTGTCCGTGGTATTTATCAGCGGGTTCCGTTTATTTCGGATCCCCGGGTTGAATTTGTGGTTGCTTGTCCAGAGGATCTTGTGGCTTTTTGGTCAGTGATGTACCTGTGATGATGATGATATATCCTCTGGTTTCGTTTATTTCGGAACCCCGAGTTGGATTTATGGTTACTCAGTCCCTCAGATGGTTGTGATCAGTTCAAAGACCGGAATATCCGTACAGTTGATGTTCAGATGACTTGGAGGATGGCACTGTGACTTGCATTCATGCATCTGCATCATTCACATTTTGCATTCATCAGCATCTAACTCATGTCTATCCATACTCAGGGTACATTCTCGACTGATATTCTGGTTGAGAGGCATCCTGATGTCAGAATGTTATTGTCAAATTATTATCCGTCTCGATGAAGCCAGAATCAAAGGACAGAATGTTCCTCATACGGATAGACATTGCATTCATGCGTGAGTCATATAACCTGTTTTCTGTTTTGCAGATGTCAGTTTCTAACGTGTTTGATTGACTCAGGAATCATTTCTCGCGCACGCCGAGTCATTCCTCTGCACGTAGCTTGTCCACACAGATACCCTACCAGACGCAACAAACCCAAACGGATGGATCCACCCAACGCTGACATTCTCGAGCTGAAAGAGAAGATGAGTGAGCTGATCAACGTCATGCAAGGGTTTGCCTTGGGGCAGAAAGCAATCGCCGAGAAGGTGGAAAGGATTGAAAGCTGGCTGAGAATGGGGAAAATACAGGGAAATGCTCCGTCGTCTGGAGTAAAGAAGCCCTTTGGTAATGGTCAGCGCAGGAAGGAGGGAGAATCGAGTGATGTGTATGCCCAAAGGGGACACGGTAGGGATCGTTACCACCCGTATGCTGCTACAGTAACGATTCCTGCTGGTAATCAATCTGTACAACAGCAACATCAGTCACCTCAACAGAGAACACAGAGAGCGGGGTGCCAAGTGAGAAGAAGGATGATAGATCGTCGGTTTGATAGGCCACCCGTGACGTATACCTTTCTATTTAAGAGGTTGAAGGATCTTGGGTTGGTTTAACCGAGGACGTTGGCTTCGGTAGGACCAGATCAAAGGCTTGCAGGTTACGATGGGAACGTCAAGTGCGAGTTCCATTCTAGTGCACCCGGGCATAACATTGAGGGTTGTAAAGCTTTTAAGCATGTCGTTCAAGATTTGGTGGATTCTAAAGCCATCAATTTTGCACCGACGCCGAATGTTAATGCTAACCCCGTGCGGATGCATGGTCCTATGGGGGTGAACATGATGTCAGAGGATAAGAGAAAAGTAGAGGTGACGAATGTGGATCAGTTGAGGACTCCAATGTCTGTGATTAAGAGACATCTGATGAAGAGTGGAGTTTTCCTTGGTTGTGATAATTGTTGCACTGCTTGCACTGTCACTCCAAATGGATGTGTGATGTTGAGGGAGACGGTTCAGAGGATGATGGATGGGGGACGTCTCCGATTTGAGAAAGTTGATTGGGGGAAGGAGGACATCTTTGTCAGCCAACTCTCGTCGTTCAAATATGTGGAAATGGACGGTGAAATATTTGAAACACCTTGTCAGGCGTTTGAAACCGTCAAGGTGGAGAATGCTATTTTTGCTAAGGAAGAGAAGAAACCGTCCATTTCTTCGTACAAACAGGCCGTAGAGGTGGTGAAGAGTGGAGAAGCCCCAGGTTGGGGAAGGATGATAGACATCGCGGCAAAGGAAGACAGGTTTGGGGTTGGTTATCAGCCGGGCCGAGGCTCGTCTGGGAAGAAAAGAGGACGTCGTCAACCGTTAACGTTCACCAGTGCTGGAATGCTAGATCCGGGCTGTATCTATGCGGTGGGTGAAGAGACTGACAGTGACTGCGAGCTGGATTCGTGGATAAAATCGTGCGTACCAGGGATGGAGGTCCAGAACTGGAAGGCCGAAAAGATCATCACTGTCACTCTACATGAAGAGTAATATTTCTGTTTTTTCAATTCTGTCTGCATGAAAGCCATACGTTTTGCCCGAAACGTAATGGTTCATTGTAAGGGCCACCTCATGTGTTTCATTTTGCAATATTTGCATCATCAATAACAAGATGTTTTTTCACTAAAAGCGGTGTTCCCTGTTTTTCATTTATTTTTGCAGTTTAATAAAAATAAATAAAAATGGCAATGTTTGTTTTCATTTTCTTTTTAATTTGCTTCGTTCCGGTTCTAAAAGCAATGCATGAATCAACATTCATGCAGATGCGATTATTCTCCGGATCTCATTGACAACAATCTTGTTACACCCTCATATGACTTCGACAATCCGATTTATCATGCCGAAGAAGAAGGCGAAGAAGATTGTGAACTGCCGGAGGAATTAGCCAGGTTGTTGAAGCAAGAGGAGAAGGTGATTCAACCGCACGAGGAGCGAGTCGAGGTTGTGAATCTGGGTACCGAGGAGGTCAGAAAGGAAGTGAAAGTCGGGGCCGCTTTGGAGGTGAATGTCAAGAGCAGAATGATAGCCTTGTTGAAAGAGTATGTTGATATCTTCGCCTGGTCTTATCAAGATATGCCAGGGTTGGATACCGATATTGTTGTGCACAGGATGCCATTGAGAGCAGATTATCCTCCAGTGAAGCAGAAGTTGCGTAGAACTCGACCCGAGATGGCCATGAAAATCAAAGAGGAAGTACAGAAGCAGTTGGATGTTGGTTTCCTCGCTGTCAATAATTATCCGCCTTGGGTTGCGAACATTGTGGCGGTGCCGAAGAAGGATGGAAAGGTGAGGATGTGTGTGGACTACCGGGATCTGAACAGAGCTAGTCCGAAAGATGATTTCCCATTATCTCACATCGATGTGTTGGTAGACAATACAACTCAATTCTCGGTGTTTTCCTTCATGGATGGCTTTTCTGGCTATAATCAAATCAAAATACGGAGAAAACAACGTTCATCACACCATGGGGCACTTTTTGTTATAAGGTGATGCCATTCGGTCTTAAGAATGCCGGTGCCACGTATCAGAGGGCTATGGTGACTTTGTTTCATGATATGATTCATCATGAAATCGAATGCTATGTTTATGACATGATAGCAAAGTCCTAAACAGAAGAGGGGCATCTGGTAGATCTGGCCAAGTTGTTTGACCGATTAAGACAATTCAGACTGAGGTTGAATCCGAATAAGTGCACTTTTGGAGTGCGGTCCGGTAAGCTGCTGGGGTTTATTGTGAGTGAAAGAGGAATCGAGGTTGATCCTGCTAAAGTAAAAGCAATACAAGAAATGCCTGAACCGAGAACAGAAAAGGAGGTTCGTGGGTTCTTAAGTAGATTGAACTACATTTCACGGTTCATATCTCATCTAACAGCCACGTGTGAACCCATATTCAAGTTGTTGAGAAAAGATCAAACGGTCAGGTGGAATAATGATTGCCAAGCGGCATTTGAAAAAATAAAAGAATATTTACAGGAGCCTCCGATTCTGATGCCTCATGTGGAGGGACGACCGTTAATTCTGTACTTGACAGTCCTCGAGGGGTCTATGGGGTGTGTACTGGGGCAGCATGACGAGTCTGGTCGAAAAGAGCATGCAATTTACTACCTTAGCAAAAAGTTTACCGACTGTGAAACAAGATATTCACTGCTCGAGAAAACTTGCTGTGCTTTGGTATGGGCTGCTCGCCGACTAAGACAGTATATGCTGGTTCATACCACTTTGTTGATTTCCAAGATGGATCCGATCAAGTATATATTTGAGAAGCCAACATTGACCGGACGGGTTGCGAGATGGCAAATGATTTTGACTGAATATGATATCCAGTACACTTCTCAGAAAGCAATTAAGGGGAGTGTATTGTCTAATTACCTCGCCCAGCAACCCATTGAGGATTATCAACCGATGAAGTTTGAGTTCCCTGATGAGGACATCATGTTTCTTAAATCGAAAGATTGTGAGGAACCGATCCCGGAGGAGGGGCCTGACCCTAAATCCGAATGGATTCTGATGTTTGATGGGGCCGTTAACGTGAATGGTAGTGGAGTTGGTGCTGTTTTGGTTACGCCGAAGGGATTCCACATTCCTTTTACCGCCCGGCTAACGTTTGAGTGCACCAACAATGTGGCTGAATACGAAGCTTGTATCTTGGGTATCGAAGAGGCGATTGATTTGCGGATCAAGAACCTTGTCATTTATGGAGATTCAGCTTTGGTCATGAACCAGGTTAATGGGAAATGGTATACGCATCAATCTCATTTAATTCCATACCGGGACTATACGAGGAGATTGTTGACGTTCTTCACCAAGGTGGAATTACACCATGTGCTGAGAGAAGAGAATCCTTTGGCAGATGCTTTGGCTACTCTGGCTACCTTGATTAAGGTGCAGTGGTGGAATCAGTTCCCTAGTGTTGAGGTGGGACGTCTGGATAGACCGGCTTATGTGTTTGCTATTGAGGCAGCGCCTGATGATGAAAAGCCGTGGTATTATGATATCAAGCGCTATCTGGAAACCCAAGAGTATCCCGAGGGAGCGTCTAAGAAGGACCGAAAGACTCTAAGGAGGCTGGCCATGGTGTTCTATCTGAACAAGGATGGGGTTTTGTACAAGCGGAATTTTGATTGGGTTTTGCTTAGATGTGTCGATGACAAGGAAGCAAGCCAATTGATGAAGGAGGTACACAAGGGGTTGTTTGGTACCCATGCCAGTGGGAATGCAATGGTGAAAAAGTTGTTAAGGGCTGGATATTATTGGATGACGATGGAGGCTCAGTGTTTCAACTTCGTGCGGAAATGTCATAAATGCCAGATTTATGCTGACAAGGTGCACGTGCCTCCAAACCCGTTGAGTTTGATGTCATCTCCGTGGCCGTTTGCTATGTGGGGCATTGATATGATCGGAAAGATCGAGCCTACGGCTTCGAATGGGCACCGGTTCATATTAGTGGCTATCGATTACTTCACCAAGTGGGTGGAAGCGGCGTCTTATGCAAACGTGACGAAACAGGTTGTTGCCAGGTTCCTGAAAAGAGACATCATTTGCAGATATGGGGTTCCCGAAAGAATCATTACTGATAATGGTTCTAATCTCAATAACAAGATGATGGCAGAACTGTGTCGGGAGTTCAAGATTGAGCATCACAATTCTTCTCCTTATCGTCCAAAGATGAATGGGGCGGTCGAGGCGGCTAATAAGAATATTAAGAAGATTGTGCAGAAGATGGTTGTGACCTATAAGGATTGGCACGAGATGTTGCCGTTTGCATTGCATGGGTATCGAACCTCGGTGCGTACATCTACTGGGGCAACGCCTTTCTCGCTTGTGTATGGGATGGAAGCCGTGCTACCAGTTGAGGTTCAGATTCCGTCGTTGAGAGTCCTGATGGACGTGAAATTGGAAGAGGCTGAATGGGTAAGGACTCAGTACGAAGAGTTGAGCCTGATTGAGGAAAAGAGGCTGGCGGCCCTTTGTCATGGGCAGTTGTATCAGCAACGAATGAAGCGTGCTTTTAACCGGAAGGTACGACCTCGTGTGTATCATGTGGGAGATATGGTGTTGAAAAGGATCCTTCCTCCTCAGAACGATCGTCGGGGCAAGTGGACACCCAATTATGAAGGTCCATTCGTGGTCAAGAAGGTTTTCTCTGACGGAGCCTTGTTGTTAACGACCATGGATAGCGAGGATTTTCCATCCCCTGTGAATGCGGACACAGTTAAAAAATACTTCGTATAAGAGACCTGCTGGACGAAAAGAATAAAATAGTCCAGGAAAAACTGGGCATCCCGGCGAACCAAAGAAAATGATGAAAAAGGTTCGGGCAAAAATTAGGGACAAAAAAAGAAAAAATCTGTACACCTGACAAGTCGAAAACCCCACAAGGGCGGCTTGGGCAAAAAAGGGTATCTCGGTGGACTGAAAACCCGAAAGGGAGGTCCAGGCAAAAGAGGGAATGAAACGAACAACTGCGTCTAGCATGATCGTTTGTACTCTGGATTTGACACCTGGATAATCCCCGACAGGGATCGGTCGGAAGCGTCTTGTTCAGAAGGCAAAAAGTGCGAAGAGTCTTGAGGACATATGGGTTGTAACCGGATTGGAACTCGATGAGATCACGGTTTCACATTGCCATTAGGATAGATTTTCCTTTTGTGCGCAATCACCTCTTTTCAGGGATTGCTTCCTTTGTATTGCTCATTTTCGAGCCACCTTTTCAATCAATAAAATGCATATTCAGTCAAATAATTTTGTTTTTGTTTTCATTACCGCTTTGATTGCAAAAACATTCGTTTATTTTGATAAATAATCTTTGCATTTTAAGACATAGGGGTCCCTTCCAATGCATGTTTATAAGATTGAAAACCTGAAATCTTATTTGGAAGGTAGAGTGACCTGGGTGTTGAAATTTTGGCACGCCTGGGGCACGTTTTATCTGACGATCTCTTTTGCAGGTGCTGTTAGATATTTTCACTCACTTGCAGGTTGTGATGTGAAGCTTTTTGACGAAGGATTCCTTTAAGGTTCAATCAGGGACAAGGAGTTGAAGAATGGTGTAAAGACGGCGAAAGGATTGCGACGATCCTAGAAGGTTAATCAAGAAGACTCTTCAAAGTCTGAAGACTAGAGAGTTGGCCTGAATCTGAGGAGATCGATTGTCTCGGAGTAGAGAGAAGTCGAGAATACAAGGTGATGAATCAAGAAGACTCTTCAAAGTCTGAAGAAGTGGAAAGTTGACACCATGGTTAGATGGTGAATGCCAGCGGTCGACGAGTCGACAGGTGTTCCGTGTCAAATATGCCGTATCTCCTTAGCAGATCGAGGTCGGTATTTCTTCGGCAGCTAGGCCTGGAGGTTGTTGTTTCCCCTAGCAGGGTTGAGATTGTTATTTCCCCAGCAAGTCTGGAGGTTGTTGTTTCCCCAGCGGAGGTGTGCGTGGGTAGCTGTTTCCCCAGCGAAGTCCCCAAGCGGATCGGTTTCAGCGGAGGTCATCCTTAGTAAGGGTTGCTTTCCCCAACAGCAGTGCTATTCCCCAGCAGCAGTGCTATTCCCCAGCAGGGTGGAGAGTGGAGCGATATCGAGTTCCTTAGCAGAATGGCTTGTGTCGTCCCCTGAGGGGGATGTTTCTTATGCATTCATCATTTAGAAAAGCATAGCATATTGCATAATTCATTGCGTAGCATTTCCATGGTTATGGAGCATTACGCTGTAAAAAAAAGGAAAAAACTCATGTATCAGCATTGCAAGCATAAACTAGTCTCAAGCGGTGGTTACCGTTTGAGAATTGGTTTTGCTGATTGGAAGATGTTACTCTGAGGAGTTTAGCATCATGACGTTGGATCAACGGTATTCCCCAGTAGTGCGATATTGGAGGAAGATTTCTGTCGAGCGGAGATGGAAGGTTGAAGATGTTACTCTGAGGAGTTCAGCATCGTGACGTTGGATCAACGGTATTCCCCAGTAGTGCGATATTGGAGGAAGAATTTCTGTAGTGCGAGATGGAAGTTGGAAGATGTTACTCTGAGGAGTTTAGCATCGTGACGTTTGATCAACGGTATTCCCCAGTAGTGCGATATTGGAGGAATAATTTCTGTCGGGCAGAGATGGAAATGAAAATCAAAGAAGTTTGGGGTCCAAGAAAAGCGAAAAAAAATCAAAATCAAAAAGTTTTGGGGTTCAAGAAAAGCAAAAAAGATAATAATTCCCAGCGGAGTGCAAATTGTTCATCTGTTCTTGGTATTCAACCACTCTTCACCCTGATCATCTGAAAACCGAGGTTGTTCATATCGACAAGTTCATAGTGGATTGAATAGGGGCAACTGTAACACCTCAAAATTTGCCCTCCTCTTCTTGGGACTAGTTTGGCATATTGCATTGCATATTTTAGGGAATTAGGCATTGCATTTTTGCATATCATCTGAAAATAAGAAAGTCATCCTCCATAGTCTTTTCAGAAGATGGGGAAGTTACATGATTCAAGCCTGAGGGTTTCTATGAATTGATGATCAACCATCTGAGGGTTTACAGTCAATTAGGGTTTCTTGATTCTTCAAGGTTGAGAATTATCTTGTTTGCAAGGATGTATTACCATCATCATGGTTTTATCATCATCAAGGGTTTCAAGATGCATCCTCAAGTCCCTTTGGATTAGGGTTTTGACCTTTGGTCAACCCTAATCAATGCCATTCTTCCAGCTAGGGTTTCTCCAGGAGATGAGGCATTTTATTGGGATGAGGATCACAAGAGTGTCATATTGAGATTACATGAGCTAGGGTTTCATTTTTGAGCATTTTTCTCAAGTGGTAGAGGCTCAAGTTGATCAGAGCATTTCAAGGTCATATGTGGACCAAAAGGTCAACTGTGCAGTCAACTGAGGGCTATGAGGTGGGGAAATGAGTTTCAACACCTCAATCATGTTCAAAAGAGGTTAATTTGTCATTCTAAACATCTATCTTGAAGATTTTGAAGTCATGGCAAAAGTTTCCAAAAATGGAAAGTGACTTGTAATTGAAAGTTTCCAAAAATGGCAAGTTTTTGGTCCACATTCAACTTGATTTATCAACATCAAATAAGCTTCAAATGGATTTTTGGTGAACATGAAAGTTGAATATATTTCTTTCCCCTTTTCAAAAAGTCCTATTTCATGATCATCTGATGGTTGGTTGAGAAGTTATGGCCAAATGATCACACAGTGTACATGGAAGTTCAAAGTGGCATAACTTTTGATTCAAAACTCCAAATTGGTCCACTCTTTTTGCAAAATGCTCCTTGTGACCAAGACTTTTCAAATGAAGCCTTGCCTTGCATAGAAGAAGCTCATAGGCTCATCTATTCACACATGTGCATTTTGGAGGGAAAATTGATATTTCAAATTTGGTTGATGATACAAGCAAGCTACCAATTCCATGATGATTATTGAATGGTTTTAAGTGAAATCCAAGCATTGCTTGAGATTTGGCACGTGCTACATGGCCATGCAAGCTCACTTTGACATTTTTGCAAAATATTTCATATTTCCCTAATCATGTATTAACCAATGCTTAATTATAATTTGAGTGTGATTAAGGGATCATATATAAGCCAAACCCTAACAGAATTTGCTCATAACTAACTTTGAGATCTCAAATTTCCATTTTCCCTCCAAATTCTCTCTCTTCAATTTTCATTTTTCTTCACACAACTCTTCAAGATTTTTGTAGATTCTTCATCCTCATGGAATTCTGAGCAGGGATCAACCATTATTCGTGGTAATTGAGCAAGATCTTGAGCAGAACAAGTGCATGAACATGAAGATGGAACTTGAAATTTGAGCTGGATCTAGGTTGTTTCCATTGCCAATTCTTGCACAAAGCTTATTTAGAGGATAAAGGAAGTAGAACTGGAAGTTCTGGAAGCTTGAATACACGAATCCATCAACTGCCATCTCAATTAAGGTGAAATTCGACTCTCTCTTTTTGCCAATTTATTGCCATAAATGTATAGATCTTGCATCCCTGAGCATGCTGATGTGTTTGGATTTGAAAATGGATGAAAATTGAGATAAATATGTTGATTTAAAGTTTGGTTGAAGAAAATGTTTTGGCTCGATCTGTAAAATACATGATGTTTTAGATTAAATGAGCATGATATTCATGATCCTGGTGAGAAGAGCTTTCCCACGGTGTATAGTTTGCAAAAATCTGGAAAAAAAATTCTTGATCTCCGCCTGGACGGCCGGAGAAGACGGTTGAAACCGCCGTCCGCCGCCGTCTGGTTATTGCGCTAGGGTTTGCATGTGTGGCGCTGACTGTGTCGCCTACGTGCGTGAATCGTTGGCCAGGAAGCGCTTGACCGAGCCTGCGTGTCCTTTGATCGCTTGCATGGATGCCACCTATTAAATGAAACTCTGCGTTTCATTAAGCCTTGGACTTGGTGTGGGCGTGTTCGATCCTTCGCCATGCATTTCTTTGGATTTTATTTGAATATTCTCTTGATCCCTGGCGCACATAGGTTCGATTCCAGGCGTATGCGCTTTGCTGATTTATTTTTGAATATTCGCTTGGTCCATGCGTGCGTGTGTTCGAGTCTGCTTGGTGTATGTTGCTGATTTTCATTCAAATGTCATTTTCCATATTATTTCATTTCATTTCATATTATTTTCCTCATTTTCCAAAAATCATAAAAAAATAGTAGGTTAATCCAAATTGATCCCAATTTTTTTCCACATTCTTGTTTTGATCTCTAGTTTTTTATAGCATTTATTTCATGATTTATGGATTTATGGATTTTTAATTGTGATTTTGTGATTGAACATGATGCCAAATTGACATGCTACATTCATTGCTTTGTGAAATGCTCATGGTTAATTGAATTGACTTGAAATTCTGCATGCTTGATCTTAACATGTGATATGCTTTTTTGGCTTTGGTTTGGAATTTTTATCATATGCCATCACTGTTTTAGACACATGAACATGTAGTGTGACAATTTGTGTCACATTCTTGACCTTGCATTTGTGGATTTTCATTCACCTATCATTTGAGCTCTTCTGGATTTAATTTTTTGCATGATGTTTGTTCATAACATGATAAGCTTGTATAAAAAATTTCATAGCCATTAGATGCTTTTCTGTTTTGATTTGGATTTTCTAATTTGATTGTCCATTTTGTGCTCATTTATTGGTCTTTGTTTTATGTTGATCATTTGATGCCTTTGCCTTACGAATTGGCATTCGACTTGCTGTTGAACCTAGTCTTTGAACTAGTGGTTTGTACACATACTAATTGAGCTTTGTGTTTCAGGTTTGAGCATTTGGCACTAATGGTTGGTTTGGTCTCATTATTTGAGATGCAAGTTGCTTTGATTACTAACTCTGGTTGTGTTGTAGGTCCATTGATGTGATGAACTCACTTGAGTGCTTGCACTAATGACTTGCATTGTGTAGATATTGGAAAGTTCCACTGTTGTTGTCTGTTGGTTTTCTGAATACAATATTAACTGTTTGGCTTTTGTACAGGTACATTAGTTGCTAGCTCTTGCTTGAGATTTGCTTTGGAGTGTGGTTGATACACCACTTAGGTAGCCACTCCCTTACTCCATGTAGTCTGGAAGTCCTGCCACCTTTTTGGCAGGCATTTGGCTGAAGTCCTCCTTATGAGGCTCTGATTGTGATTGTTTACCTTTGTGCCAAAGACCTCCAAGTGAGGCATGTTACTTGATAAGACCTCAAGATGAGGCAATTGACAGATAAAAGGGATTAGCAATCAATCCCTTGTTATTCAGTGAGTCGTTCATTATGCTCGCACTACGTGCTGATGCTCTTGAACAAATACCCAAGATCTTTGTATAGAGTCAGTCAAGTGGAATAGGGTCCCTCTTTTTGGATCCCCACGCTTTCTTTGATTTGAGCTCACCCAGGCCAGGGTTAAGAGCATGAGGTCTCATCCTCATTACCATATTTGATCAACTTCACCCTAACTCTCAATGTTAGTGGTTAAGAGCTTCAGCATACCCCTACAGTTTTGGCTTGTTTGTTGAGGTTGATATGACCCCTCTTGACTAAAGCCCAACCGTTTGTCTGAGCCTCTTGTATGTATATAGTGAGTGATGCTTGTTCACTTGTGTTGATGTTTACTTGCTGTTTGAGTTGACTTGCTTCCTGTGTGAGTTAGATGCATGATTAGAGACCTCAACTTAGGGATTATTGATTGCATGACAACTATTAGGCTCGAGTCAGTCTCCCTATTAGTTTGTTGTTTCCCTGGTCTCTAGTTAGGAGAGAGTTGTACCCCTGTTAAGGGGAACTACGTCGCCCTGATTCTCATATCAGATGAGATACGTAGGCAGGAGATCGAGCGAGATCTCTCTGGGCAACCTTTTTTTTGTGTGACAACTATTAGGCTCGAGTTCCAGACTCCCTATTAGCTTGTTAATTGGATAACCTTTTGCTTTGGTGTTCGCTGGTTAGCGTGTGCTATTGTTTGGAGTCGGATGTAAGTCCATGTATTGGCATTCTGTTTCCTTGTTTGTGTTGTTTGTTTGGAGTCGGATGTAAGTCCATGTATTGGCATTCTGTTTCCTTTTTGTTGTCAGGAGTCAGGTGTAAGTCCATGTATTGGCATTCCGTTTCCTGTTAAGTGTTTCTTTTGACGTCTCAGCATTTCTTTTCGTTGTTTCGGCGTGCGTTAGCCGAGCTACGAGTGCTCTGATTCTTACTCTGGATAGAGAAGATACGTAGGCATAGGATGCGATATCCTAGCGAGCATGTTTCCCATTTCCCCGAACTATGTTGACTCTGATGTTTGTTTCTGACAAACTACGTAGGCCCAGGATGCGACATCCTGCCGAGCCCCCTTCCTCCATCTTCTTTCACCTGTTTCATTATTCCAGTGTGTGTGCATTTTCTTTGAGCAGTTTATTACCAACCTTTTCCTATTCTTTTAAGCGTGGATCCCGTCGAGTACGACGGACGTGAGGGGTGCTAATAACTTCCCCTTGCGTAACCGACTCCCGTACCTTGTAATCTCTGGTCATAAGACCGTTCCTTTTCCCTTTCTTAGGTTAGTCCTGCGCTCCCTTTCCGTCATAGGATGAATAGCGTCGGTGGCGGCTCTGTAAACTGTTTTTTTTCTGCCGGTTGTTTTTCGCGGTGC
Organism: Lathyrus oleraceus; assembly: GCF_024323335.1. Taxonomy (NCBI): domain Eukaryota; kingdom Viridiplantae; phylum Streptophyta; class Magnoliopsida; order Fabales; family Fabaceae; genus Lathyrus; species Lathyrus oleraceus. The sequence continues at coordinate 47,777,370 of NC_066584.1, read as the reverse complement.
GACAGTCAGCATTAATCATACATAAACCACGCATATACATGCATAATCATAGCATTCAGATATTCATGTTGCATTCTTTGCCATATATCTTTGCTTGTTATCTCCTTCTATTGGTGAAATGTTCTTCCCCAAGCAGATGTTTGTGTCTGGTCTCTCCATATAGAGTCAGCCCTATAGGCAAAAAGTGTCTACCTTTCCTTCTATATTCCCCACTGAGTTATGTCCTCGTGGATGAATATTGTTTCAGTTTCCTCCCTAATTATATTGGGATGGAATTACTCCCCTGAGTTATATCCTCATTGGGTTGAGTCTTACTTCATTGTGTCTCTCTAGTTTGTTCCTAGATTGACTCCTTTCTTGTTATTTCCCCTACAGTTCCCTGTGGTTCAGGTGATCAATTGCTCAATAACCAGTAATTATTCATTCTTCTCCCTAGTGGAATTTTGTGGCCTTCTACCCAGTAACCGGTAGTTGTAAGTCCTATTTCTGTGGTTTTCTACCTAGTAATCGGTAGATGTAATCCCCTCTTTGTTGGTTATCTTTATCCAATATTCGGTATTGATATTCTTTCATTTTGAGTATACCACCCAATAACCGGTGATATATCTCTTGGATGATTGCTTTTGTCAAGCAATTTATCCCCCACGAGTCATCTTTCATTTATCCCTTTGTTTGGTAATGATTGTTTCTCCCTTTGATTGGTCCTCATTTTATACCCAATAACCGGTATCCCGATGTCCTTTCTTTTCGGTCGATTTATCCTTTATTAACCCAGTAACCGGTTATGGATAATCTTCCATGCGAGTATGTTACCTACGTTCTGACGGTAATAGATAATGTATCTCATGCGCTCTTCAGTCGAAGCCTTTTTCTTCCCCAGTCGAGTAAGATTTGTATTTCCTTGTGGAATCGAATATCCATCCTGTAAATCGAGTTCGCTTTTACAGCCCTCCTTTTCGGATGATGAGTGTTTTGGATATGTTCCTAATTCACGCCTGGTTGGTCACCTATTATATGCCCAGTAACCGGTATCCCTGGTGTTCCTTCCTTCTGCTCCCTATTATGACTTTTGTCCCCTGCGGAGTCAGATTTTTCCTGAGTTGAGATATACCTTTTAGGTCCTCCTCAGATGTTCGGACGATTGATATCTCTCACCCTTATACCGGTCTTAGATATTCTTTCTCCCGAAACATGTTATTCTCTCACCCTTATACCGGTGTTTTGATAACATGTCTCTTTTTGAGTTTATTACCCAGTAACCGATAATATCTCTTTGTTTCTTCCTCAGTTGAGTCCTTTGTGGACATCCCCGTCTGAGTCCGGATTTTTATCCGAAGTATCCTTTATGGATAGTTTGTTGTATTGGCATATTCCCCAATACATACAGCTTTGTGTCAGCTCGAGTCTTTCCATTTATTCATTTTCATGGAATCCCTTCGTGTCTCCCAGCAAGTTTTCAAAGTCGTGACCTGCTCACGCATTTTTACCCTATTTTTCCCCAGAGTCTCTGTCTCCTTAGCGAGTATGTTACTCCTGTGGACTTTTGGTCTCTCTGATTTCTTTTTCTTTGTGGCCATATTTCCCCATAGAATATTAACTTTTGCATGCATACATCTGCATCATGAGGTCTCTTAGGGACCAAAATTCGTCTCTTTGTTATTATTTAAGTCCATTCTACCTCGTCGAGACGAAGATTTTAACCTTCATATCTCCGGCTAGAATGAACTTAAAAGGGGCATCTGTAAGACCCTAATTTTGACCCTAAGATCCCTCATGGCATCATATCATTGCTCAATGCATTGCCTCAAGGATCATAGCATGTGTGGCTCCTTAACCCTAGGGTTGGGACTTGTGTGAGTGGTTTGAGACCACCAAGCATGCTTGAATTTTATATTATTGCTTTTCTTATTTTGTTTACTAACCAAAAGCACAAAAATATGTCACTAACTTCTTTTGTTTTGAAGCTCAAGTGATCACATGTGCCCTTGCTCCTAGGAGGCTCCTATGCTCATTGAAATGGCCAGATGAAGATGAAAGCAAGCATGACAATGGTTCACAAAGCTCTCAATCATCATATATGTCTCCCAAGTATCTCAATTTTCCAATTTGATCAAGATAAACCAAAGGGCTTGAGGATTGTTTCCCAAGGAAACCCTAATTCAATTGTGCATTGACCGTGCCTTGCTCATGAAGCAACCTCAACCTATGATCAAATACAATCAAGGTAAGCTATTTAATTCATTATTTTATGAATATATGAGCCCATGTGAGTATCCTCAATCATTCATTCATCAAGATTTGAAGTTTGGACTTGAGAAGTTGACCAGTCAAGTCATCTGACTATTTTGAGATCCACTGAGACCTAACTTTTTATGTGTTTGTAAAATGAAGGTGCAAGAGAAAAACTGTTCTTAAGAACCATATTAACAACTTTCACGTTCATCAAAAATCCATTTGAAACTTGGAAGGTCATCATTCATTTCAAAACATTATAGGTCATTTTGACTGAAACCCTAATCATGGGTCAACTTTCCAAGGACCTAACTTCTTACCTTTTTATGATTTTGAGGTGAGACCAATTGCATTGGAAAGTTTAAGATGTCTACTTCAAATGTTATGTTGGACAAAATTTCATAATACTAAAAGAAACACATGTGATAATACAAAACATTATAGGTCACTTTGGACCAAATCCATTGAATCTTGAAAAAGTCCAACTTCAAGTGCCCATAACTTTCTCATCAAAAATCCAAATGATGCAAAATATAAGTCTAAATTAATCATATTATAAATATCTACAACGTTTATGTTGGAGGTTTTTCCATTTGAGGTTGGAATCATTGAAACATAAGGGCTAGAAGTTGGTCACTTTTGGCAAAAAATTTCAAAGGGAACTTATACATGTTTTGTACCTCAAGCTTCAAGGCCAGTTTTCACAAATTTCCAAACTCCAAATGGATTTTTGCCCAACATAGCTTTTGTTCCTTATGTCAAGACATTTCCAACCATTACTCACATGCCTATGTTTGGATTTTCTATATGGGACGTTCGAAGAGATGAATGTGTAGGTCCAAATATGCAATTCACATGGAATCTTCATGCACAAGCCATTGCAGTTCAAATTGCACGTCCATTTCAACTTGGTATGATCTCAACTTATAATTACAATCAATTTTGGGCCTCACATGCGCCTGTACAGGCCCATGCATGGAGGACCCAAAGCTTCATGCACACGAGTTTTCCCTCACTTAGCATCAACTCCAACTATAAATACATTGCCATACTCATTCTAAATTCAACCTTAAGGCAACCTGAAGCTCTGCTGAAATCAAAACCCAACCATACCAAAGGAATTCTGATTTTTATTTTCTCAATTCAAGCTTGAATTTCAACAAAATCAGTTGCTCTTCAAGACTTATTCCTTAGCCTTGCATTCATATCACATCTCAAGATCAAATTGGAAGCAAAAGTTGGAAGGAATCGTGTTGATCAAAGCTGCTCCTCAAAGGTATATGATCCAACTGTTTTGATCTGAATCTCATCATACAATGTGAATTGCTTGTGTTCAAATGGTTTTCTGAAGTCCTCGTGCAAGATGCAAGCCAGTGGTGGCTTTGATTTC